>NW_020954577.1:24665643-24785813 GCF_900497805.2 Vombatus ursinus | reverse complement strand
GATAGAAGTCTTTAGTGGAGTTCTTAGAGATCTAGGATCATAGACTTAGAGCGAGTTGCAAGCACCGAAGTTATTTAATCAGCCCCCTCACTTTACAGATGAGGAAACCCAGGCCCAGAGAGGATAAGGGGCTTGTTCAGGGTTACACAGGTAGCAAGAAGTTGAACCCAGGTCCTCTCACTTCAAATGCAGTCCTCTTTCCACTGTACTGCACTGCCTGCCCTCTGCTGTTTGAACTTTTTAAAGGCAGTGACTCGGCTAAAGACAAACTTACTAAGTTTGTAGATGACACAAATAGCTAATTACAACAACAAATCTCAATATGACTTAATAGTATTATATACATTGGCCAAAATAGCTAATGCCATATTAGTCTACCCTAAGGGAGACGTGGTGTCCAAAACTAGGGAGGTGCTAGTCCTACAGATTTCTTCTCTCATTAGAGCACATCTGGATGTTATGTTCTGTTTGGGTTGCTGTCATTTAGGAAGGGCATTGACAAGATAGTTTCCAGAGGAGGGCAACTAGGTAAAAGTCAAGGATGTAAGAATGAGGGAGAGAGAAGGAACAGTGTAATGTGATGGCCATCTTCAGCTGATGGGGGCTCTCATGTGGAAGAGTGCAGAACTGGGATGGGGGAGTCGGGGGGGGCAGTAGATTATGGTAGAATGATAGTGGCCTCTGAAGTCCCTTCCAACTTTGTACTTCTGGGACTGAGTAATGAATACTCCCTGTCCATCTGAAGCTCTTTTACCCAGGCTTCCCTCCCCCTCCCCCCATGCTTTGACTATGCTTCTCTCCCCTTCTCAATCGCCTAAATCTGATGAGATGGGTGGGGATGTTCTCTGCGTCAGTTCAGAGATTTTAGGGGAGAATGGTTTGTGGAAGGAACTAGGGAACACTTCCTTGCTCGCAGCTTATTTCCTGGTCTTTCTGTTAGGCAACTGGTAGTGGGAGGGGACAGCTGTGAGTGGAAGAGCCCTTCCTGATAGACATGCTGCCCAGTGGGAGCCTGCTGCCCATAGTCTACTTGGAGGCAGGGAAAGGTTGTGGAGGGCAAATAGAATCTGTCCATACCGTGTGACCCGTGGAGGGCACCAGCAGCACTTCCTGAAAGCCTGGTGATTACCTGTCTTCTGAGGGA
Source organism: Vombatus ursinus (assembly GCF_900497805.2). Taxonomy (NCBI): domain Eukaryota; kingdom Metazoa; phylum Chordata; class Mammalia; order Diprotodontia; family Vombatidae; genus Vombatus; species Vombatus ursinus. The sequence goes on along the minus strand of NW_020954577.1, from coordinate 24,784,669 downwards.
GGGCTGCAGAAGGACTGTTGAGGAGGGAGCTTCTGAGGACCCAGCTGCAGCAAAAAGCGGGAGCCACCGCCTCTAGCCAGCAAGCCAGGCCTCTTAATTCCAGCATTTCTTTGGGTAGGTGGTGATATTTAGGCAGTGGACCAAAGAGAAACGTAAGCTCTGGCTTTGCTGCCCTGTGGTGGTTGAGGTGGGCATTGTCTTTGAAATGCATAATACCTGCAAGGTAAGGCTAGGGTCACCCTGGGAATCCATTTTTCTTAGTGTTCAAGACTGGGCAGAAGAAGTTTTAAAAGATATTTGTCAAAGGAAAAAGTGCATTTTAAAGATTTATGAATTTATGGAAAAAGAGGAGAGTTTTAATAACTCATACTCTCAAGGAATCCCCTTTTTTCTCCAAAGTAAAATGACGCTTTTCCCCAAACCTTTTTAGTATGGAAAGCTCCCCAATAAAATATCTCCCGTGCCTATGTACTCCTATCTTGACATTTTTAATCACCTGTGAAAGCACTTTAATGCAGGCTGCTAAGAACCTCCTCCTCCCACCCCCGCTTCCCCTCAGCACTCAGGAGATTTTTTTGTTAATATTTGAGTGTCCTCAAGGCTCTGTATCAATGAACTGGGGGGAAAGGCGTTGTTCTTTACCATCTAAGACTTTGTGCTATTGGAAGAGGAGAGAGACGGTATCATTCTTCCCATTCCTCTCATACAAAGTGAATGTGCGGGTGCCCCTGTGAGTATTGATCTTGTAGTCAAATGACCTGAAATTCAATCCAGGCAGCACTGCTTCAAATGCTGTGACCTTTGCTGCAAGTTACTTAGCTTCACTGTGGTATAGTTTCCTCATCTGTAAAATGAGTGAGTGGGAGTAGATCAGCCAGTCAGTCAGTAAGCCTACTATTAGGTGCCAACTATGCACCGGGCACTGTACTAAGAGATGGGGGTACAAAGAATGGCAAACGACAGTTCCCATCCTCGGGGATGCCGAAGTCTGACGGGGAGACAACATACGCGTGACAATGTACAGAAAAGGTAAATACCGGATGAATGAGAAATGGTCACCGTGCTGCAGGTGTGTAGGACTTTGTTTTGTACAGAGATGTGTTGCATTGAAAGACTAAAGAAAACTTGCATAGTTAGGGTGACACGAGACTGAATTTTAGGAACGGAAGATAGATATTTGATACCAAGGAGGTGGGAGTATCTAAAAGTAAGATTTTCATAGCTGGGATGTCTGCTGGATTGGAGGTGGGAAGAAAAGGCCAGTTCAAGAAATGGCACATAGGGAGAGAGGAATGCATTTAGAGACTCGTCTTTAGGCAAACACATTCTTAACCTAGACTCAAACTTTTAAAAATTTTTATATGTTTTGATAACTGCATTATAGTACAGTTGGTTTCCTTTATAATGCTATGTATTTTATTTTCTGTATTTAAAAACGTTATTCTGACTAAGTGGGACGGTACACTTCAGCATACTAACAGAATGGGGATCCAAGACCCAAAAAAAGGTGACAAATTCCTGCTTTAGAGCACAGGTGTCAAATGTGTAGCCTCATGCAGCCTACGACACTCCCCAAGCGTAGCCCGAACCAGATTAAAGTATGATTGGGAAATATTATACATAAAATATAAAAATATAATAAAAAATGTGGCCACAGAGATCCTTAAGTATAGCTTAGTGGCCCCTATTTCTATTTGTTTGACACCATTGCTTTAGAGGAAATCTTTTAGCATGTTATAATTATGCCTTTAAAATATATAGGCCAACAAAAGAATGTAATATAGTACTTTCTGGGCAGCTTGATCAGACTGTCTCAGATGTTGACATTTTACAGCAATTTGTTGGATTTATTTCAATGGATCCATGACTTCATCCTCGGCTTGTTCTTCCAGTTGTGCAGATTGTTGCCATCCTTGCGTGCCTGCCCTTCATGTACACATGATCTTGTCACTGGCAGTCCACCTTACATTATGGGAGCCTTACCTGAATTCTCTTGTAGTGACAAGTGTAGATTTAAAGCTGGAAGGGACCGTAGAAGTCATCTAGTCCAATCTTACTGTTTTTACAGTTGAAGAAACTGAAGCTTCAGCAGGGTAAATGATTTGCCTAAGGCTAGAGAGTAGGATTCCTTAGTCCCACCATGTGACCAGCTCATCTTTTTTCATCGTACATTTCTTTAATGACATTCTTTACGCTGCTTCTAACTGATGCTTGTTGTTGTTTTTTAATAAGTTTTTATTGATATCTTCTGGTTTGTTTGTTTTTTGGTGGTGTTTTTTTTTTTTTTTACATCTTCTCATTTATCGCTGGTATCCCTTCCCTTCCCAGAGAGCCATCCCATATAACAAATGGTATTTTTTTTAAAGAGGAAAAAAAAGTCAGCGTAACTGATTGGTGTGTTGTCAAAGTCTAGGGCTGGGTTGAGGTTCTCCTCATCTCTTTCAAATCATGCTTGATTTTTATGACTCTGTTATGTTCACTTTTGATTTTTCATGTGTGCTGTTCTTTCCATTTACTTTTTTGTAGTTATAGTATACCTTGTTTAATTGGCTCTGCCTACTTCTCTCTGTACCAGTTCATTTTGATCTTTCCATGCTTCACTATATATATATATAACACACATGATTTCTGGCAGCAAAGTAATATTCCACTACATTTATGTACCACAGTTTGTTTAGCCATTCAATAATTGATAGGCATCTACTTTATTTTCGTTTCTTTGCTTTCACAAAAAGTGCTGCTATAAATATTTTGGTGTATATGGGGGCTTTTTTCTTATTGATGGCTTCCTTGGAGTATAAGCCCGGTAATGGAGTCCTGGTTCAGAGAGTATAGACACATTTTAGTCACTTTATTTGCATAATTCCAAATTACTGTCTAAAATGGTTGTACCGTTTCACAGCTCTACCAACAATGTATTAATAATGTGCCTGTCATTCTACAATCCCTCCAACGTTTTGTCATCTTTGGCATTTTGCAAACCTTGAGATCTCAGGGTTGTTTTGATTTGCATTTCTCTTATTAGTGATTTGGAGTTAGTGATTTTTGGAATCTTTCAGGTGGTTTTGAATACTTTGTAATTCTTCTTTTAAGAACTGTTTGTTCATATCCTTTGACCACTTAAGTCTTGGGGAATGGCTCTCTGATGCTTTGTTTGTAATGTGTCCTAGCATTACTGCAAGTAAAACCCTTTCTGTTGCCCTATGAGTGATCCTCAACTTCAAGAAAAGAGTTCTTTTTACATGGAAAGATTGACACCATTTCTGAGTGATGTCATGAATGGCTTATCCCATGTGATGGACTTTTCTGCATGTATGAGAGCTAGAAACAGTAATATCATATGTTAGGCTTTTGTGCATGAATGAGATCTTTAAACAGTAGTATGTTCATTTTAAACTCACTGGCAAAACTATGTTCTTTTGAGGTCTTTAGCAATCATTACAATTGAGCACATTTTTTACTATCAGATTGATAGGGCAATTCAAGCATTATTAATAGGAAGTAAATTCCTAACTCTTTATTAGTGAAGCAGTTGAAATAACCTGTGCTGCCTTCAGATTAAAGCCATAATTGGCAAATGATCTAATATTAAACTTATCCATTCCTGTCTGAGTGTGAGATGATTTTATTGGACATACTGTTTAGCCAAGTGCAGTTTTAAATAGTGAATCAACAGGCATTTATTGACCACCAACTATGTGTCAGGTATTGTTCTAGATAATTGGTACAATGAAAAAAATTAAACAGTCCCAGCCCTCACAGAACTTACATTCTAACAAGAAGTTATAGTTACTCCTTCCTTATCATAACTTTCCCCGTCATGGTTTTGTTATGTTGTGGGTTGGCATATCATATCAAATGGGAATTTTTTGAGAATTTTGTGGAAGCGCAGACAATGTGTGAAGGCTAGCAGATGACAAAAAAAAATTTAGAAGCTCAGAAATGCATGAACTATATATATATATATATGGAGAGAGAGAGAGAGAGAGAGAATGATACCAACATATTTTATCTTTTAATACCATAATAATTCAGACGAATTCTCTGATACGAAAGGAGGGTTGAAAAATTTTACAGAGATTTTCCGGATTGTGGGGGCACTGTGCCCCAACCCCCATGATGTGGAAGGGTTGGCTGTATTTACCAATTTGTGTTATTTATCATCCATATTAGATTTAGTACAGAACTCACTTATTCTTTTTACTGTCCAGCACTGGCTAAATATATTGCCTGTCTCCAAAATTTAGGCACCATTCATGGAATGAGTAATAAATTCCTGTCACTACCTTGAAAGACTAAAGTTGCTTTAGTTCTCATTTTCTGGCAGAACTTTTCTTTTTCTCCTTCCTCTTGTCTCCCAAGTGTTTGTGCTGTTCTTACCAGAGCTCCTTGAATTCAGAGGTCTGAGGCCCTCAGTTAAGTTGTAGGCGTCCATTACTCATTGTACATTGTCCTACACAGCCTGTGTTTAGTAACTGCTTATTGAAATAATTGAACGTGCCTCCCAGCTACTACTCTTATTTTCTTGTCTTTCTTCTTTGGTTTTATAGTAAGAGGCAGTTAACCAAACACATCCTTTTGGTGAAGTGGATAGAATGCTGGACTTGGAGTCAGGAAGATTTTAGTTCAGATCTAGCCTCAGAAACTTCCTGGCTGTGTGACCTTGAGCAAGTCACTTAGCCTCTGTTTGCCATTGGAGAAGGAAATGGCAAACCACTCTAGTATCTTTGCCAAGAAAACCACAAAGACAAAGGTGCATGGAGTCAGAAAGACTGAATAACTGAATAGCCAGAACATGTCCCTAATCAAGTGATGGAGGAGGCCAGCGTTCATTTTGGCCTCTTAGATTATGTCCTGCTGCATGGCTTGAGAGTCAGCCTGGCAGCAGAGCAAGGAGCAGTGGTGGTTCTCCTCTCAGAGAACCTGAGTCAGAGTTCCTGCTTTCCTCCTGATTTACCGGCTCTATGACCAGGACTAAAAGGATCATATCCACAAAACACTTTGTCTTGTTATTGACTACCAACTACTCGCAAGTGGCTACCATGTCTCTAGCCCTCTGCTACATCTGCTGAAATGCAAGCATTGTATACATGAGGCAGGGATCCTGCCTACGAGGTTACCTACTATCCAGTTAGGGAGAGGAAGGATGTGCTTGATACAATTAGTGAGCAAGAGAATATTAACAAAATGCTAAATAATACAGTACAGATAATTAGTGGATAGGATAATATATAATAAGGCGATAATTGTGCCTCACAGGCAGACAGCATGTGGGAAAGGTGACAACAGAGACTGTCATATTCTCTAGCAGAGATCTGGCAAATCTTTGGCCTACCTAAGAGTTAGTTAATTAAAGCAATAAAAGACTATTACAGAATTGCTTCAGGGCAATGCAGCAATGGTGTTGTAGTTGCAGAGAACCCTTAAAAGCACAGCTTGTGAACATTTTATTCCACATTTTAATGGCCTGAAGCCAGTAATATCCCTAGCTCTATGCCCTATGTCACAGGAAGATATGCCCCCCCCAAAAAAAATGTAGTTGAAATTGTTTTCTTTACAAAATTCTGTTTCATGTAAATATTTTGTAAAATTCTGTTTTACATGAAATTTTTACTACATGTATCCTGATTTAAGGAATACATGTTGTAAATTATTTGTCTTCCTAAAGAACATATTATTAAGCTAGCTGTAATTAAAACTGTTTCTGAAGCTGCTTCATGCAAATATTAGTGCAATTATTATAAATGTGTGAACTATTCGTATTTTCTCATTTTCAGAATTGCCTTTATTTTTAAAATGTGCCGAAAAACAAGTCAAAGAATAGAAAAAGAATGGTTGTGTACATTAATGGGTCAGTGAGAGGAAATATCTTGTGATGCCCACTGTTTCTAACCTTCTTTGCAATTTTTATAATTAGCCTTCCTTATCTGAAATGCCAATGTAGTATTCTAGCAGATAAGCAGTAGTATTATCCTCACAGCTCTCCAAATAAAAAATGACATATAAATGCATGTCACATTATTCATCTCAGTGAATGAAAATTATTAGGAGAAAATCTGTCCTTTTATAATTTGTCCAAAACCAGAATCTTCTTGGTTGTATGGAGCCCTGGAGTGACTGAAGTCTATGTATTTTTCATGCTATATGAGGCAGTGTCTGTCTCCTATTCAAGGTCAGCAGAGATGTGATGTAAATTAGGTAGTATTCATTTCCTAACCTTAGGAGGATGGACCTGCTGGTACAGTTAAAGAATGGTATTAAGGAAACAGACTGTGGCTTTGTTGATGCTCTAAATTTGTGAAGCTAATGACCTAAAAGTATGCTTTTCTAAGCCAAGCGTTGGCATAGTTGCAAATTGTCTGGAGAGGTAGATTTCTTAGGACAGGCTTCTTTTTCCTTTCTCTTTCTCTCTCCCTCTCCTCCTCCCTCCTTCCCTCCCTTCTTCCATTTGATGCAGGGTGTATTATCTTCGCCTATAGGATGTAAGCTCCTTGAGGAAAGAGACTGTAGAGAGTCTGTGCTTGCTTTTATTTCAAACCCCTCCCCCTCCCCCTTGTTTGGCACAGTACCTGGCACATAGTACGCATTTCAGTGCTTTTCTGTTCCATGCCATGTTGTTAGTTTTTGTCTCAACAACCCCAAAAAGCAAATGGCAACGTTTTTTAAGCTTTGAAAATTGTGACTACAGGAGCAATTATAGATGATGAATTTGGTTGAGAACGAGTCTGAGTTTACAATCTGGAGAAAATACCCCAGCATCCATTCCAAACTGATAAGTCTTCGGCTAATTTCAAATTATTTGCTCTGTGGAGAAAGATGGGTTTTCTCTTTTTAGTCACTCAGTAGCAAGATGCCCTGGGATCCTAAGGGAAATCATGAAGAAATACTTCCTTCTACTCACCTAGGCCATGACAAAGTCATTTTGGATTTTAGATGGACAGATTCCTAGTGTGAGATTGTTTGGTTTTTAATTAGCCAAATAGAAATCATCAAATTCAAGATTTAAGTTGATCAGTAGCATGAAGAAAGTTCTAAGAGAACCTCTGCTGGAAGGCAGTACAAAACATGTCGGCTAAAGTCATCCTTTTGTGGCCATTTAGAGAAGGAATTGCTGAACGGTAACTAATACAAGTTCTTAAAAATGACTTCAAAAGTCAACACCATTTCCTTGAAAGAAACTACTTATTAAGCAAAGCAAATTGCATAAATATGGCTACCTAATTGTTCTGTGTCTTCTCTTAGAAAACAATGCCTTTGTTTAATCACATAAAACTGTGTTTATTCTTTGAAGGTATTATCAAATAAACATATGACTTGTACAAACAAAGATTCTATGGAGTAGTGTCAATCCAGGGGAGGCATTTAGAAAGTGAGGAGCTTTTTGATACGTGTTCTGGGCCTTATCCCATGAGAGAGTTCAATCCTCTGTACTAATCAGTGAGATGTAGGCTCCTTGCGAACAAGGATTGCATTGATTTTGACTATGTCTCCAGGGTCCAGGGCAGCGCCTTACCCATAATAGGCACTGGGGATCATAGGAACATAGATTTAGAGTTTGAAAGGATCTTAGAGGCCTTCACTGAGGCACAGAGAAATTAAAATGATTGTTGAATTATAATTACATTCTATAGGTATTTATGTAGCATTTAAAGCACCAAGAGGCAAAAAAGACTAGCACATAGTCCTTGCCTTCAAGGTGCTTAAAGTCTGCTGGAGGTGGCAGAACCCACTTATGTAAGACTTTAGAGGTACCACATGGCCGTGTGTGTAAGGCGCCCTACAACTTGATACTAATAGCTATATGAAAAGCGCAAGTTAACATTATCAATGTTGTAGTGTATTTTGCTGGTCCAGGTTTGACCTCTCTAACCTAAGCAACAGTTTGAAGAGAATAGAGATATGAATAATATAACACGGTGGATTATCCCCATATCACTTATATTTGTTATTGGAATGTGCTTTTCTGTTTTATATTTGAATATAATTATGCCTTATGTTTGGGACATGGTAAAATCTGATTTTAAGAAGAGATAGTTCCCAGTTTTCCAATCTTGACTTGTAGGAAACTTTACTCCATAATCCACTCCATACTGAGAAAATAGCACTCTTAGTTTGAGTTTGAATCCTAGCTCTGCTGCTTAATATCTGTGTGACTTTAGGCAAGTTGAGGCCTCTCTTTTCTCCCCTGTCAAATGAGAAGGATGACCAGAGGGCCCTTCCAAAAGAGAAACTGTCTGGTTTTCTCTGATCTCAAACATCAGCTTAAAAAGTCTCATGCAAACCTTCCTGACCAAAGGAAGGAGTATTACTTTAGGAAATGTTTGTGTACTATATGGTTGTGACACTTCGTAAATCAGCTACTTCACAAGATTTCCCTACTGATTTTACAGTCTACGTGTAAAATAGATGTTAAGGAAGTCAGTAATTAAGCAGATTGTTTTAGATTCTAACCATCACATTTAAAAGCAAGATTTGACATGTGATCAATCTGCTGACCTCAATGGGCTTCAATCTCTGAAATGATAGTAATAGGTGACATTTATATGACATAGTAGCAAGGCTAAGTGGTCAAATGACTTCCCAAGTTATATAAATAACAAGTGGCTGAACCTGGGCTCAAACCTAGATCTTCTTGATTCCGAGTTCAGGGCTTATTCTAAAGAACTGGAAACACAATGGTGCCCATCGGAACTGGCCAAACAAATAGCAGCATTTGACTGTAATGGGATAATATTATGCTGTAAGAAACAATGTGTAGAAGACCTATGTGAATTAATGCAGGTACAAAGCTCCAGAACCAGTACAATTTACCCAATGACCACAATAGCATGGTCACTGAATTCATTAGAATTCTGATGATTTCAGTGTTACTTTCTTTTGTGTTATTGTAGTCATCATTTATCCATTTCCCAGTTGATGGGCACCTATTTTGCTTCCATTTCTTTGCTATAGCAAAAAGGTGCTGCTATTTTTTTTTCTTCTGTTGTGTTTTGTTTCCTCTTTCTGGTGGTTCGTCCTATTGACTCTAATTTCTTACTTACAACATCACTAATGTGAAAATGTTTAATAGGAATGTATATGTATAGCCTATATCAGATTGCGTGCTGTCTTGGGGAGGAAGAAAAATTTGAAGCTCAGAGGCTTATGGAAGTGATTGTTGATAATGCAAATTAAATTAATTTAAAAAAACGGTGCTGCTATAAATATTTTGGTATATATTAGAACTTTCCTTCTGTCTTTTACTTCCTTTGAGTATATGTAGTGTTATCCTGAGGTCCCAGAGTCTATACCATTTGGTGGTATTTCTAGTGTAATTCCAAACTGTTTTTCCAATTCATAATTCGACCAGCAAGGCATTAATTAGTGTTCCTGTCTTCCAACTGCCCCTACAGCAGCGACTGTTTTTGACTTTTGTCATCTTTGCCAATTTGATAGGTATGAAGTGAAACCTCACAATTGTTTTAATTTGCATTTCTCTTATTGTTAATAGAGTATCCTTGGAGCATCCTTTCAAATGGTTTGACAGCCAAAAGAACAATCAATTCAGAGAATCTAGGTTCAAACCCGACCTTTTTTAGCCCCTTTCTATGTGACCTTGGGCAAGCCACTGAACTTTTCTGGGCCTTAGTTCCTTCATTGGTAAAGTGAGGGGTTTGGACCAGATAACTTCCAGGATCCCATCTGACTCTAAATGAATGGTCTTCTGATCCTTGTTGATCATTTACATTTCTTATTTTGAAAACTCACTATTCATTTCATTTCTTATTTCATGGGAGCAGAGTCTAAAATTTTATGATTCTTTGATTATATCTGTTCTGCAAAGAATGTGCTTCTGAGTGTTGAAGAGCCTGAAATGGTCAAGTGAATAGTCCACTCTTACAAAAGGCCTATTCAAGCAGAATAGGCTACTGTTTTCACAAAGTGGTTCATGGAAGTGGGAATGATGTAACTTCGAAAAAGGTGGAAAGCTATTTGTGTTGCAGGGGATTGTACAAGCAGTCAGTGTTACCAAAGGAAAGGAGAATGTTCTTAAGCTTTAAACCCTTCCTTTCACTTCTAAAGGTCTATGTTTGAAAACTTAACATTTTTTCTACTAATAAGGGACCTTTTTTACTAGTCACATTTTCATAGGATGTTGGACTTTTTTTTAATTACTTTCAGGCTTTATTTCTTTTGCTATTATTCTAAGACAAAAAAGTACAGAAATAAAAGTTGTGTCCAACAGAAAATTTCCAATATTCAGGGGAGATAATCTGAATTAACGTAGAATTCATTGTCATAGGAAATATCTTGGCTTAGAATAGTTTTTATAATGTCGTCACAGGGGCTTTTGAACTAGTCTGTGGTATCCATTGGTGGCTACTCTTTTGAGTTTGCCTTTTACTCATTGACTATTGCGGAATAAGAGAGCAAATTCAGTATTATGAAATTCTTCTTTCTAGTAAATTTTAAGACTTTAGTGGATCTTGTGTTTGTTCATGTTTTGGTTTCCCCCCTGGGAGAGATACAGAAGTAGGTGTTCAATGTTATTTGAAAATGCCTTTTTCTAATGAAAGGAATCTTCTGCCTATTTGAACACTTTCCCTTGCTGCAGTATGATAAAAGTGATAGTGTCCCTTTTGTCTGTTTGGCCACAAAAAGTGTTAGTAATTTTGGTAGTAGACCCATGCCTCTTTGAATGAAAGCTTTTGAATCACTCATGATGTTTTCCTGACCACTTCTCATTGCCAAATAAAAATTAAAATCCTATCAAATCAAAATACAAAGGAAAATAAACTGTGTAATTGTAATCAGATAAATTAGTTATGTATTTGATCAGCTTCATGTCCAAATAAACTAGAATGTGAATTATTTATTCATGTTTTTCATGGCCTAGCTACTTGTGAAAATTCTATTATTTTAATTTTCCTAATCTGGAATTCAAGGCATCCTAAAAGTATGTAGACCATAGATGTACTTGTAAGTTTATTAAAATTTAAATCATCAGTGTTCTCTGTCTATGACCAAAGATAGTAATTTTTATTTTCTGTAGTATGAGTTTAAATGTGGCTACTTCAATTTGTAATTTTATCCATGTCTTTTCTTCTTTAGTGCATTGTGGATATTTTGGATAAGGTGAAGGTTTTTAGGGGGGAAAAGTTATTCTTTCAAAAACAATTATAAGTGGTTATTTAAGTAGTCTAAGCCATTCTAACTTTGGTAAAGAATATTTAAAGACTGGTATAGTCTGGCCTGGGTGGAAAAAATAAGAAAAATACAAGAGTGAAATTTTTCCCCAGCTATCAGTACAGTACTACATTATCCACTTTATTTTGAGATTAAAGCACATGAAGCCTATTTCAAAATTAATTTTGGGTTTAAGATATCTGTCAGCAGTTAATGGAGCCTGCACAGGAATTAGGATGTATTCAGGTTTTGATTGGGTAGTTCATGATTATTGCTAAGGACATAAATCCTATTGGAACACATCGTGTTTGGTGATGGTCTACTTGCCTCCAATTTAGAGGTCCCATAGTTTAGACTTCAAGAGAAAATTTAGATGATTGACTGAAAGTCTCTGCAGCTTGCTTCATGCTTTCCTGAAGTCTCAAGATCATGGTATAGTTTTTGTTGTTGTCCTTAGGAAAAATTATCTCATCTGTTCTCAAACCCATTAAAGCTGGTTTGTTTACACAGGCCTCAGTTACTTGTTTCCTTTGTCATATGTCAGTGCTTTATGTGTGAAACAGAGACAGAGACTATATGTGTATACTGTAGAAGTAAAGAAGAGCAAGGTATTCTAAAAAGATTTTGAAGCCAATACGAATCTCAAAATACTATTTATGAAAATTGTGATTGTGTCTGTACCATATCCTTTGTGATGCTGGACTGTGATGCAGTCTCCGGGCTTCTGTTCCCCCATCCATAAAATTAAAGAGATTGGATGAAGAATGTTATTTATATCTCTTGTCGCTCTAAATCTTACAGTTTTCTGGATCTTCTGGGGGGAAGATGGATACTCAGTACCAGTCTGCTCAACTCCATTGTCAATAGTAGAATTATTACATTTTTGAAAAAAAAAATAATTTTGAGGTTATAATTCCATTTATATAACTTTTATTTTACTATAAGAATGACCCCTTTGACCCCGTTAGTATTTGGAGATAGTCCATGATTTATAGTTTGTCATATGCCCCCAACTAAATTCTAGCTGTTACCAATAGCTTGTGTTTGACAGGAGTGAAATGGACCATTGAAACTCATTGGTCCATATAAAAATTGAACCCGTGAACTTGGCACTATTTTCAAACCAAGTAAGTCAACCCAAATTATAAATCGTAAGGCTCAACACAAAATTAAATGAATGTGGTGGTAGTAAATGATGCGGGCATCTAGCCAAAATGTCAGTCAGCAAACATTTATTAAGTACCCACTATGTTCTAGGCATTGTGCTAAATGCTTGGGATACGAAGAAAGGTAAAAGATAGTCCCTGTTCTGGAGGAGATCACAATCTAATGGGGGAGACAATATGCAAATCACTATGCACATGCAAGCTATGTGCAAGGGTAAGTTGGAAATAACCAACATAGGGAAGGCACTGTAATGAAGAGGGCTCAGGAGAGGCTTCCTGTAGCAGGTGGGATCTTAGCTGGGATTTGAAGGAGACCAGGGAAGCCAGAAGGTATAAAGGAGTGCAGGAGAGCATTCTAGTAGCAGGGAACAGCCCATGAAAATGTCTAGAGTAAGGAGGTGGGAGTGTCTTGTTTGAAGAAGAACAAGGAGGCCAGTGTTTTTACTAGATTGAAGGGTAGGTGTCAGGGTGTGAGGTTTAAGAATACTGGAAAGGGCAGGGCATGCTAAACAGAGGATTCTGCATTTGATCTTGGAGGTGATAGGGAGTCATTGGAGTTTATGGATTAGGGAGGTGTCATGATCAGACTTGTGCTTTAGTAAAACCACTTTGCTTAGTGGAGAATGGACAGGACTGGGGAGAGACTCATGGTAGTGAGACCAGTTATTCCAGGCAGGAGGTGATGAGGGCTTGCAGTGTCAGAGATGGGGGGAGGGGTATGGGAGAGATGTTACAAAGGTGGAAATCACTAGGCCTTCAGAAGAGAGTGTTTATGGGGGTTCAGAATGAAAAGTCGAATATGACACCTAGCTTTTGAACCTGGGTGAGTGAGAGGATGGTGGTGCCCTTGACAGTAAGGGGATTTTCAAAGGGGGGAGGGGGATAATGAATTCAGTTTTGGAATGTGAACTAATATTGATGAGACAAATCTGTATGGATAAATATATCCATGTGTGGGTGTGTTTAAATGAAAGTATATGCTTTGGTCAGCACATAAATTATATGTGGATTTAGTGAAGCTATTTTTGGCCCAGTGCACAGCTGGTTAAAAAAAATAATAATAAAATTAGCTCTTTGGTTTCACTTCTTCATTTTCTCTTCTAAAATTCAGAAAATAAAAACCAAATTACATTTCCAACACTTCCACAGAGGTCAGAGAATCATAGTGAAACAATTTTCTTTCTTTCTTCTTGTTGTTAGCGGCAGCCTTTGGGAAACTTGGGGCCCAAGAGTTTGGATTTCCCTGTCTTCATCCATGAAGGACTCCGGTGTGACCTAGGGACAAGCAGATCATTCACTTTTCTGGGCCTCACTGTGAGTGGGTACAGAAGGTACCTGGTAAGGGAGGCTATTCTGAGGAGGAGCAGCGAGTTTTTAAAATGGGCATAAGTGACTTTGCATGATGATAAGTAACTCTATAATATTCCATCATAATATTTGCCCTCATCTCATCCCACTTGGGAATCTGATGGTCAACAATAACAATGGAAAGCTCAGCACAGCAAAATGGACATTTGAATTGAAGAAGTGAGGAGATGACAAAAAGAAATGGGCAATGCCAGGGGGAGGAGGGTAGAGTTGGTGAAGGAGATGGAAACTAAGGAAGAAATGGTGTTTTCCCCGCTTTGACCTTGAGTGACTGGCTTATAGCACGCATATATGCAGCATTCTCTTCATTCTTCTGCTGTTCAGTGACATAGAGTGACCTGCTTCGTTGGACTTTTCTGCTTTCCAGCTGTCCTCTTTCTAGCTATTGACTATTTATTTATTTAGGTGTGTGTAGCACTGCAGTGCAGTGCTGAATTTCTCAAATTGTAGAGGAGAGAAATTATTCCTGCTTTTAAAAATAACCATTATTGTGGAGGAGGGTGGTGTGTTTTTGTTAGAAGTAAGCTTTTGTTACCAAACTCGTTTGTTCAGATATTCAGCTAAGTAACCTTTAAGTATTTTTTTAAAATCATCTCAGTTGTCTAGTTTTAATTTGAATTCTTTTTTTAAACTAAAACATGAGTTATGCTGCTTTTCAATTCGGCATGTAATATTAATCTTTAAATTACTCTAGTTTGGGTTTTTGCCTCCAATTACATGTTTGTACATGAAAGCATACTCTTAAATCCAAACACTCAAGCCAGGAGTACCCATTCAGGTTCTGATTCATTTTGTAAGATTCTGGAAGAATTTTGACAGCTTTTCTGCATAGTTAGGATAGAAGACATTTATACTTAATTGAGTATGGTAAAATTATCTCGAGGTCATACTTCAAAGCAACCTTAGCCCTCATAAATATTGCCAAAAATTCAGAAGTCACTGAAAAAGACTTCTGAGAAGTAGAAACAGCTTCCACAAAGTTCATATACCTTACTGTATAGAAGGATCTCAGGCCCTCACTTAGAGACTACTTAATGACTTAAATTAAGTATCTTTAAAATAATTTAAATTCAAATCATTTATCTGGTTTATCAGGGCATGGCATATAAGAAGCGGCCAGTTGGGGGTAGGATGGAAGGCTTGATAGAAGGGTCTCCTGAGAGATAATTTGAAAAGTGAAAATAGTGAAAACTGATAGCCAAGATGAGCTTCAGTAAAGTAGATATGAATTAGAAAAGCACAACAATCTTGGGTTATTTATTTAGTACAGGACAAATTAAAGCTTACTTTCTACAGTTGGAGACAATGCACATATCAGTAAACCCAAAAAAATGAAAATTTAAATGCTCTATGTATATCAGTGACCCTTTCGGGGCATTACTATATTTTAACTTATCATTGTAACAGTGATTCAGATGTTTAGGAAATGGTGATAGTTTATTGAAGTCTATCTTTTATCCATTTCCCATTTTTAGATGGAAGCAACTTATTTAAATAGGTCAGTTTTGAATTACTTCACTTGCCTAGCGTATCTTTCCATTTTGATTCTTCTAATTTGATACTGATTTTGGGCAAAAGATCTAGCAAATCATTGATCTGATTTTATACAGACAGCACACCAGGAAGAGCTAAGATTGGTAAACAATTATCTGTCAAAATATATTCATTTTCACTTTTTGTGATTGTTTCTTGTTGCTTGCCTTGTCCAACTCTTCAACTCTCTTCTTGAAGAAAGTTTACAATGCACAATTAAAACTTACAGTCAATCTATAGGGCTTTGGTCTTTCTCTTTTCTTGTGCCTGGGTAGGGTTTTCCAATGTATTTTTTCCCCTCATTTCCACAGTCTCATCCTTGGAAGTGCTATCATATGGATCCACATATAGACTTGAATTATAAGGCTCATTCAAGAACTTTGCCTAGTTCTGAGTAGCCACTTTTCCTCTGTGGGGTTTACAATTTAGGTCATGACTGAAATTAACTGTGCTACGGGGTAATCAAATAGTTAACATTTTTTGGTTGTTTAGTCGTATCTGACTCTCTATGATCCCATTTGGGTTTTTTTCTGGCAACGATGCTATAGTGATTTGCTGTTTCCTTCTCCAGCTTATTTTACAGAGGAGGAAACTGAGACAAACAGGGTAACCTGGGAAATGCTTTTATTTTGAGTCATGTAATCTTTGAACTTCACAGTCTTTAAAATTACAACCATAAAACTTCCCTAGAAGAAAGGTCTGTAGGAAAACATAAATTGACCGTGCTGTTTTGGGGTGATTCATCTGTAGCCCAGCATGTTGTGATAGATGATCATGATGTCCCTGGCATATGCTGCAGTGACAATTTCTTCCACAAATGCACACAACTGACATTAAACTTGTGGTGCACCAGCTTTCTACTCAAGAATTCTGACTGGTGATGCAGTGTGTTACTAACTTTAATTTTTTTTTTAATTGAGGAAAAGTCTATTTCTTCTTTCAGCAAATCTTTTGAGTAGACTTTGTCCTTCTAAGACCAGATACATCTGAGAAAAGTAGAGATGTTATGCTGTAGTAAAAGAACACTTGACCTGGCATCCAAAGACCTGAGTTGGAGTTGCAGCTCTGCCTTTCCCTAGCTGTTTGGTCTTGGCAAGTCACCTTCTCATCTGTGAGCCTGTTTCCTCACCATCAAGTGGGACTGAGGATGTTTGCACTAACTACCCTGAAGGATTGCCCAATTAAGTTCAACAGACATTAAATGCTCTTATGCTCAGGGCACTTTGCCTGGCACTTTGTTTGAATCAAATAAGATAATGTAACCATAAAGAGCTCCATAAACATCAGCTTTATTATTAGACTCATAGAAGGACTCTCATCCTTGGAAGTGCTACCATTTGGGTCCATTTAGAGGCCTGAATTATAAAGCTCATTCAAGAACTCTACCGTAGTTCTAAGTGGCCACTTTTCCTCTGTGGTGTTTACAATTTAGGTCATGACTGAAATTAACTGTGCTTCTGGGTAATCAAATAGTCAACAAGAATTTATTAAGTACCTGTTACGTATGAGACAACTGTTAGGTGCTGGTGATACAAAGACAAGAATGAAATAGTCTGTGCCCTCCAGGGGCTTACATTGTACATAAGTAAATCTATATTATATGGCTACAAAATAAATACAGGGTCATTTTGGATAAATCCTCCTTTCTTTCCTGCCAAACTTTCTGAGCCTCTTTCTCTCTTAATGTGTCAAGGAGGAGAAAATAATGCATACACATCAAAATATGTAACCTTTTTGTTCTGTGTTTGTTACACATCTGCCTGTGTCTTATCAAAGCTGTGTTCATGTGTGATAAAACTGTGAGTTCCCTGTAGGGATTAGAGCTTGCCTTTCTAATCTAGTTTTGAATGTGTCTATCGGACCAGAACCGGCCTCTAATCTGTGGGTGTCTGGAGTTGTACAAAGCAGTCTAGAGACAGGAGAGTCAGGACACAAACAGAAGTTTAACTGATTTCACAGTGAGTAAAATAGCATTTGCAAATGAAAGCCCCCTCGTAAGGAGGGCTTAATGCTGCTGATTCTAGGGCCATTTACATACATGAAAGGGGTGGGAACACAACACGATCATTCTTAGGTCTTGAGACAGTTCTCTCGTGGCTAGCATTTCTTGGGACAATACAGGCGTTCTTGGGTCCCATGGGAACGGTTATTGTCTCAAGTCTTGGGGGTCATGATTACTCCACAGGATAAAGAATCAGAGTTCTATGACTGGAACAGGAGTGCAGTTACCTGGCAATTACAAGGAACAGGAATTGTGAACATGTGATGGATGACCCTGGGAAATGGGGGGAGCTAAGTCTGTCAGTGAACACCTGGTACTGGTCCAAGCAATATACTTTTTCATTGGGTGATATCATCCAGAGCCCAAAAGATTTTTGTTATGCCAAGCTCAGGGCACAGCCTGCCTGCTGGGCCTTAGCTCTGGGAAACAAGGTTATCTCCAAAATATTTTGACAAATGACAGTCATCTTTTGTATAACAGGTAGCCAATAAAAATCAAGTTATGGAAGTGACAGGTTCTGATGCCTTTTAAAGAGTAAAATGGAGGTATTATAACTACATTAGTAGAAAAGGCATTTGGGCTTATTTTTTCCGCTTGGTAAGAAATGGACCCACTTAAATCGCTTTTGAAAAGATGATCTTTCCTTATTCCCTTTATAAGATGACATGGCTTATCTTTAAGTGATTATTAAGTGCCTACTGTGTGACAGGCACTCAGCTAAGTGAGGGGAATCGAAAGGCAGAAATGAAATAGTTGTTGCCAAAAGGAGCTTAAATCTGTGATGGGAAATAGCATGTAAAAATGGATGCAGAATACTTTCAGGCAAAGACATCAGTAGCTAGGGTTGATGGGTAGTAACGAACAGAGTCATGCAGGAGGTGGCTCTTAGATGGAGCTTCAAAGGAAATGAGAGGCTCTGAGATGCATAAATGAAGAAGAAATGAATGTCAGGCCCACTGGACAGATCAGCCTATGCAGAAACAGAAGTGTGAGATGAAATGTCATAGGTGAGGGACTGCAAACATGCCATTTGGCTGGATTGAAGAGTGTATGCATGAGGAGGATTAAAGCATAATAAAGTGTGGTAAGTTAGGTTGGCGCCTGGTTATAAAGGGCTTTAAATGTGAGCAGTGCTAAGCCAGGGAATTTTTGTTTGACCCTAGAGCAACTGCAGCTTCTTGATCAGGAGAGTGTCATAGTCATCAGACTCGTGCTTTAGGAAAATCCCTTTAGTAGCTGTGTGGAAGATAGATCAGAGATTTGAGGAAGCCCAATGAGGATATAAGAGGTGATGAAGGCCATGTAATTGGAAAGAAAAGGATGTATGCAGGATATATGTTGTGAGGTACATGGCAACTGCTTATATATCGTGGTGGTGAGGGAGAGTGAGAAGTTCAGGATGATGACAGGGTTACACACCTAGATGACCAGAAAGCTGGTAGAGCCCTTGAGAGAAATGAGAATGTTCAGAAGGGTGGGTTTGGGAAGAAAGATAGGGAGCTCTGTTTTGCAAGTATTGAATTTGAGATTCCTCCAGGACATCCAGTTTGAAATGTCCACCAGGCAGTTGGTGATCCAGAACTGGAGCTTTGGTTCATGTTCTCTTTTTTCCCTTTCAGATGCAAGTATGGACATAGAAGCCTATGATGTTTTCTCCGGTCCACCGCTTCAGAGATATTGAGAGGAAACCTGAATACCTCCACCCAGAGAAGTGTATCCCTCCTCCTCGCCCGGGTTCTCTGGGAACCATGTGGTTTATCCGAGATGGCTGTGGTATTGCATGTGCTGTCATCACCTGGCTCCTGGTCATATACGCAGATTTTGTGGTCCTCTTCGTCATGCTGATTCCATCACGAAACTATATTTATAGTGCAATCAATGGAGTAGTATTCAACAGTCTTGCTTTCCTGGCTCTGGCTTCTCACTTCCGGGCTATGCTGACAGATCCAGTAAGTATCCTGGTCTTGTTTTTAACAGGGAAGTCCTTACGACTTTGGCCTTCAAAGCCTGCAAGCCCTTCGTAGTGTATGTTATTTAACCTCAGCAGCATAGGGAACAAGCATAGTTTGGTTCACAAAATGTAAGGGACTCCTGGGCCTTATTTCCTTATATAGTCCAAGTGTTGGATCAGATGCTATATTCTAGCTCCAACTCTGTGATCATATGATCCCACTTAGTTATTTTTAATTTAAACCTTGATAATTCCAAGGAGAGGAAATAAAACTTCTAAGCAAAGTCTTCATTGAATTCAAAAAAGGACAGAAATTTGTAACTTGACTTTAGTAATTTCTCAGTATGGTAATGTTTTGTGTATTTTGCTGATCCAGTGATATATTCCAATCAGTCAAAAAGTGTTATTAGGCACATGCTGTGTGCAAAGCCCCATCCTAGACAGAGAGAATACAGAAATAAAAAATGAATCAGCTCTTACTTTCAGGGAACTTCTGATCTACTAAAGGGAGATAGCACATCAACACAAAGAAGTCTAATAGGCAGCTGACTGCTGTAGTGAATCAAGGGTTGGATTTGGCATCACGAAAACTTGAGTTCAGATCCTGCCTCAGACGCTTACTTAGCTGTATGACCATGGGCAAGTCACTTAACCTCTCTCTGTGTGTACAGTTTCTACTTCTATAAAATGGGGACAATAATAGCACCCTGAAATACAGGGTGGTTGTGAGGATCACATGAGATAATGTATGTAAAATGCTTTGTAAATCTTAAGATACCATATAAATGCTGGCTGCTGTTACTAGAATATGCTGGAGCAAAAGAGAGAACACTTTTTTGCTGGGATTTTATGTGAGGGGAGGTCTGAACCAGGGAAAACTTCATTTAAAAAAAAGTACCTAGGTAAGTCTTTGAAGGAAGAGAATTTCAGCAGTCTGAGATGAGGAGAAAATGCGTTTTGATTATGGAGGATGACTTATGAATGTGCAGAGGCTGAAGAGAAAAGAATAAGTTTGGGGGTAAACTGTAAGTCCAACTGGGCCAAAATATGAAGGGGAATAATGTAAAACAAGGCTGGAAAGGTAGGTTACGGCCAGATGACAGAAGATCTTCACGTTGGGCCAAGGAGTTTGTGCTTTAACCTCTAGGCTGGTGAGTACTAATGGAAGGGTTTTGAGCAGAGGAATGACATGGGCACACCTAGGCACCCCAGCAATACTGTCTTGGCAACTGTGTGAAAGTCTGGCTAGTTAGGAAGCTCTGTGAAGTCATCTGAACAAGAAGGGAGGAGGGCCTCCATGTAGAGTGGCAGCTGTGTAAAGAGGGATATGTGGACTCATGGGAAAGACGGAGGAAAGGGAATGCCTTTCCTGATCTCTGTAGCTATGATCAGGTCTCGTGCTCCCTCCAAACTGTGTGTAACTACATATGTATGTACATATTGTCATCGTCGTTCCCCCCTCCCCCCCCGCAAAAAGAATGTGTGCTTCCTGAGGGGAGAGGCATTCACTTATGTCTGTGTCCTGGGTGCTGGGCCTATTTGTGCTTATTAAGTATTCAGCGATTGACTAATTAAAGTAGAATTGATAAGAATTGGCAGATGACAGGATGTGGAAGGTGAGGGTGTAAAAGTCAGAAGATCACTTCCACAGTTCAGAGCTTGGTTGCCTATAAGGTTGCCAGTGGCATCAGTAGAAATAGGAGGCTGGGAAGAGGTCGTGGTTTAAAAAAGTGATGAGTTCAGTTTGGGACCTACTGAGTCGGAGGTGCCGGTAGGACATCTGGGTATGTGTCCAATAGGAAGAGATGTGGGATTGATGCGAAGGGAGGAAATTGGGCTGGACATAGAGACTTGGGAGTCATCTGCACAGGGATGATCTGAACTTTTGGGAGTGGGTAAAGTCACCAAGAAAAAAGTATAGAGAAGAGAAGGCCAAGGACAGAGCCTTAGAGGACACCCATTTTGTAAGCACTAGTTATGTGAGGCAGCATGATGTACTGGATGAAGAGCTGGGCTCAAGTCCTGCCTAGGCCACGTACTGGCTGCGTTACTCTAGGCAGGTCACGGAAGCCCTTGAATTGCTCCAGGCTACAGGTCAACAAACTCTAACCAACACCTGCCAACTGGTTTTGTACTGCCTGAAAGCTGAGAATGGTTTTTACGTTTGTTGTGCAAATGTGTACAGTGATTTGGCCTTCGGTCATGGTTTACTGACGGGCAGTTCTCTAAGACCATAAGCTGCAGAGAAGGTGCCAGCCAGGAGTGTTAGAGGAAGTTACTTCATTTCAGAGTTCTCTCTGTCAGTGAAATCACAGATCTGGTCCCTACTTTCCTTTTCATTTGTGGACTCAGGTGACCCAGATGTATATACTGATATATTAATTCAATAGACTAGCCATCCAACTGCATGTCGTACAAAGTCTGTATGGTAGGCATTGTGCATCCATTTAGTATTTTCTGTATAGATTATTAGACCAGCCTCTTTTGAGTAGCTGTGGATCTCATTGAGGAGGCCCTATAATATTCTAGGACCAGCAGTCAGCAAATAACCCACCACCTGCATCACTTGTTGTGTGACTTTGAACTAAGAATGGTGTCTTCACCTTTAAATAAAACTGTGTACAAAGATAAAAACCATTCTTGGCTTGGCGCTGTAAAACAACAAAAGCAGCCCACAGACTGGGATTAGCTGACCCATGTTCTAGGCTTCATACAATCAATACAGTTGTCATCTGGAGAATCTCACCATTCTTAGGGGAATCCATTTGCCGTTGTCTTGTGCAGGACATTCTTCATGATAGTGGCAACTATCTTTTGGCAAACAGACATTTCCCTTGAGCTGAAGGGGGTGAAATCACCATAAGAGTCTTTAAGGAAGTCTTCCCAGAGTTTACAAGGGTAGGTAGGATCCAGTTTGTCTCACCAGCTTGAAAACTGACAAATTTCAGATTCCCTGGACCTCTGGGAGAAAGGATTGCTACACTGAAGAGCCTCTTCCTTTTCCTGAAAAGCTGGAAGAACTTGTTTTAGCCTTTGGTGCCTCTTGGCAACTATCTCTACATCTAGCCATGAGGAAAACAAAGGCTGTTACAATGATGATTTAGCTAAATTTGCCAAGCTGTGGGAATGGCTATTTTATTTCTTCCCACCCTAGTATTAAATCCTTGAATAGCAGTTGTCTCTGTTCATTATCTTGTATGGAAACAGAATGCAAGTTCTTTGATAAAGACCTCCCTTGGCTTCACTGTTGCCTCTGGGAGATGTGTTTTTAATTTTAAAAAGGAAAAAGAAACTAAAGCTATTAATGACTATATGCAAACAAATTTTGTCTCTCCATAGACCCTGTGGAAAATACATTAGATGCCAAGCTTACTCTGTTTTGTAAATGCACTACTTCCTAAACAGCACAGAAGGGAAATTTTGTTTTTGTCCCTAGGAAAAGTTATCTTTGCTGTGGTTCAATTATAATGTTAACTTTTCTGGCATGAAGTGTAATCTCTTCCAGTCTATAAGATGTTGCATACCAACATGGTGCTGTTTTCTCTGATCTACCACATTGCATCGTGTGTTTAGAGGAATTTTGGGTGATCCTTTTATAAGGAAAGAAAGTATGTAGTGATTTTTCCACACTGCAGAAAATATGAAAGTGGGGTTTTTTCCAACGTCAGTTTTATTCATGCTGAAAATACACTTTAGTTTTGTTGTACTATTCATTCCTTCTGTTTTCTCTCAGACAGCACCATTTACTGGAAGTAAGTCTATTCTACTTAGGTTGAGCTAAGGAATAGAGTGGTAACTGTGTGCATTGATTGATTGAGAAATTATTTAAAAAGGGCTTGCTGTGTACCCAGTGCTACTAGGAACTATGAAGGATATGAAAGAAACATACAATGTAGTCCTTGTGTCATTTGTATTCCATTTGGGGAAATTAATGTACATTAAAGGGTTAAGTGCTAAACTGCTTGGTACTTTTGACTTTGATTCCTGGGATTCCTGGCATGAACTTTCCAAAACATTACCCAGAGAAGACTACCTATTTCACCAGATTGTTGTAAGGATCACATGATGCTTAGAAGTCATTGTCACTTTTCATTATTTTTTAAATATATGTATAAGATTTCCCCTTTTTTCTGAACATTTTTTTAAAAGTTGAGTTCTAGGGGCAACTAGGTGGTGCAGTGGATAGAGTACTGGCCCTGAAGTCAGGAGGACCTGAGTTCAAATGTGGCCTCAGAACAAACACTTGACACTTACTAGCTGTGTGACCCTGGACAAGTCACTTAACCCCAATTGCCTAAAAAAAAAAAAGTTCTAAATTATCTCATTCCTTACTCCCCTCCCCTCCCCTCCCCACTCTCTGCAATATCTGCAATCAGATATAGTTTATACATGTGTAATCATGTAAAATATTTCCATATTAGTCATTTTGTACAAGAAGACTAAAAAAAAAAGAATGAAAGAAAAAGTGAAAAATGGCATGCTTCAGTCTGTACTCAGACAATATCAGTTCTTTCTCTGGAGGCAGATAGCATGCTTCATCACAAGTCCTTTGGAATTCTCCTGGATCATTGTATTGCTGAGAAGAGCTAAGTCATTCACAGTTCTTTATTGTACAGTATTACTGTTCCTTTGTACCATGTTCTCCTGGTTCTGCTCACTTCAGTGTCACCTTTTATTATGAGAAGTCTTCTCAGCATCTTGCCCAGTCCTTCAGAGTAGGTTAAACATTCCTTTCTGGTGTTACTAAACCTCTTCCTAATTCCAGGGTCCCAAATAAATTCTTAGCCTAAGAGTAGATCTTTACTCTATAAGAAAATAAATCCACTTTGTAATGCACATTGCATTAGATCAGTCTAAGGAATAGAGTGGGGTAAATAAGGTAAATTTAACAAATATTTCTTTATATACAGAACTATGAGGAGAAAGAAACAAGCATTTATGTAGAGCCTGCTATATGCCAGGTACTATACTAAACCCTTTGCCAGTATTATCTCACTTGATTCTCACAACAAACCTTCAAAGCAGGTGCTGTTATTATCCCTACTTTACAGTTGAGGAAACTGAAGCAAATAGAGGTTAAGTGACTTGCCCGCAGTTACACAGCTTTAGACTGAGGCCAAATTTTAATTCAGATCTTCATTACTCCAGGTCCAGTGTTCTATCCACTACAGCTACCTAGTTGATAAACATAAGGGTAGGATGAAGCAGTGTTATATACTGCATATAGAATCCAAAAGCCTGGGTTCAAATCCTAAGCTCTGCTTCTTAATTACCTATATGACATTGGATAAGTAGCTTCACACCTCTGCTCCTCAGCTTTCATATTTGTAGAATGGACTGGATGATTCTACTTTATAAATGCTGTAGTCCTAACTATTTTTCTTATGGTTAAACTTAACGTTGGGACTGGATCCAGGATGGCAGAGTAGCAGGAAGAAATAGAGCAAGCTTTTCCCACTCCCCAACTCCTCCAAAACAGGTCTAGAAAATGCTCCAGAATGAATCTTGATTGAAAAGTCAAAGGGAAAAAAAAATCAGCAAATCATTTTTCCATTCCAGGTTGGTATAGGGAGAGAGAGAGGACACTGGGAAGAGGGTTTGGCCAGGAATGACCACAAAACATTGCAGCACAAGAATCTTAGGGCAAGAAGGGTTACACACAAGTATGGTACAGGAACAAGGGCCAGCTGGCAGCTGTGACTCACTCCCCTGTTCAGGGTCATAGAGCCAAGGTCAACTGAAGAGAGGACCTGTACCTCGAGATGGATCTCCTGAGTGAGGTGCAGTCACAAGCTTCAAGAAGGAACTGATAAGGAATAAGTTCAAAATAAAGCAGCAGTTGTTGGACGCTGACCCAGGAACTAAGTGGGGTTTCAGTTCCAGCCTTAGACTGGATGTCAAAAGGAAGCCCACAGTTCTATCGTTCTGAACCAGCAGTTAGTCAAAAAGCATTTGTTCAGCTGTTGTGAATGACTTAGCTCTTCTCAGCAATACAATGATCCAGGAGAATTCCAAAGGACTTGTGATGAAGCATGCTATCTGCCTCCAGAGAAGGAACTGATATTGTCTGAATACAGACTGAAGCATGCCATTTTTCACTTTTTCTTTCATTCTGGTTTTTTTTTTTTTGAGTCTTCTTGTACAAAATGACTAATATGGAAATATTTTACGTGATTACACATGTATAAGGCCCCGGGAATACAAATACAAGCACGTGTGCCACCCTCAACACCCCCCCCAAAAAAAAAAAACCACAGCCCCTGCCTTGAAGGAGCTTACATTTGAATGGGAGGAAATTATGTAAAAGGAAGCTAAACATTGAAAGGGGGAAGATACCTGGGGCAGTGAAAAATGGCGAAAAAATGAAGAGAAAGCTAGCCTGCATGTACTGATGGAAGGTTACATTCAGAAGTATGAATTCCAGGGCCGAAGTAATCTTCCAGGATAAAGAGGTTTCTTGGGAATGGTAAAGTCTGCAAATCATCCTGGTAAAAAATGAAGAAGGGGGGCAGCTAGGTGGCGCAGTAGATAGAGCTCCAGCCCTGGAGTCAGGAGAACCTGAGTTCAAATTTGGCCTCAGACACTTGACACTTATTAACTGTGTGATGCTAAGCAAGTTATAAGAAGCAAAAACAAAACAAAAAGAAATTAAGAGAAAAGCTTTCTAGTTGGCTGATAGTAGTTGAGTCCAGCAATAGTCTCCTAGAACTCCATGTGGGACAAACCCACAGTCATGTTGCTCAAACCCCGGGTCAGGAATTTGCAGAGCACAGACCAGGAAGGCAGCAATGATCAGACCACCTTGAGAAAGCTTTGAAAAGAGAAAGTGTTCAGGTTCCCAGCCCAAGTTGTCCCTGAGATGAAATAACACTCAATGCCCCTCCTTACCCTCTTACCCCCCCCCAAAGAAAAAACGAACAAACCAACAATAGGACCAGGCCAGACATTCTTTCCAGAAGAGCACAGATCTTGTCCTTAACATAAAGTCTGAAGTCAGGAAGGCTGGAATAATGAGCAAACAAAAAAATAATCCTACCATAAAAGGCTGTTATGGTGACAGCGACACTGAAGATATAAAAACAGAAGAAGAGAATGACTCCAAAATGTATGCGAACAAAGCCTTAAAGAAAAATGCACCTTGAGCACAAGGTCAACTAGAATTCCTGGAAGATAAGCAAGTGTTTAAAAAAAAGTTTAAAACATTTTTATAAAAGATGAAAGAAGGCCTTGGAAGTCAGGAGGACCTGAGTTCAAATCCGACCTCAGACACTTGACTGTTACTAGCTGTATGACCCTGGGCAAGTCACTTAACCCCATTGCCTAACCAAAAAAAAAAAAAAAAAAAGATGAAAGAAGGAAAGTACTGGAAAAAGAATTAACAGCTTGGCACAAAAGGCATAAAACCTTGCCCAAGTTAAGTCCCTCAAAATCTGAATGAGCAAATAGGAGCTAAGGACTCCATGAAACAACAAGAAATATTCAAACAAAAGCATAAAAATATAGGAAATATAAGGTATCTGATAGCAAAAACAGCTGATCTGAAAAACAGATCAAGGAGAGATAATTTAAGAATCATTGGAATATATGAAAGCCATAACCCAATACAAGAGCCTCTAGACATCATATTTCAAAAAATTGTAAAAGAAGACCAGAGGGTAAAGGGGCAAAATAAAGAATCCACCAATTACCTCCTGAAAGAAACTTCAGAATGAAAGTTTCTTCATTAATAAAACGGTATAGCCCAAATCCAGAATTTCCATGTCAAAGAAAAAAGTACTGCAAGCATCCAGAAAGAAAAAATTCAGGTACCATGGAACCACAGTTAAGATCACACACGATTTACAGCCACCACTTTAAGGAGAATAGTGCTGAGAATATGATATTCCAGAAGGCAAAAGATATAGACTTACAGCAAAGAATAACTTACCCAGCAAAACTTACCGTATAGAAGGAAAAATCAACTTTTAATGAAATAGAGGACTGCCAGGCATTCCTGATGAAAAGACCAGTCCTTCATAGAAACTTTGAAATGCAAACATAGGAGTCGATGGAAACATAAAAAAGAAATCATGATTAAACAATCATAAAAGACTAAACAAGGGTAAACTATTTAAATTCTAATATGCAAATACAATACATGTGACCCCTTTGAAACTTACAGGGGTCATAAAGGGAGTATAGTTAGATGGAGGACCTGGGGGAAGTTCTGTTAGGTCTTGATGGTTTTAAAGGAAGAATGAAAAGGTAGAGGAAGAGAAATATACTAGTCAGGGAAAGGGAAAGGAAGATTAGGGGAAATTATCTCACATAATCGGTGTTCCAAGTAGAAGTCTATGCAAACAAGAGCTGGGGAGTAGCACTTGAAGCATATGCATCTGAACTGGTGAAAAGAGGAAAGAATACACACACACACACACACACACACACACACTTTCTTTCTCTCACGAGCGTGCAGAGAGTTGGGATATAGAAATATAGTTCATTAGAAAAGGAAAAAGAAGGAAGAGAAAGGAGAATAAAAGAAGAGGAAGGTATGTTAAAAGTGAGATTAATCTTAAAACAAAGGATGAACAAAAACGGTTATACCATTTTTGCAATGCCAAAGAATTAGAAACTGAAAGACATGCCCATCAATTGAGAAATATCTAAACAAATTATATAATGAAATATTATTGTGCTTTAGGGAATGATGACAAGGTGGTTTCAGAGAAACCTGGGAAGTTCTGGATGAACTGATACAGAGTGTAGTGAAGGAAACCAGGAGTCCAGTTTACACAGTGATAACATCATTGTAAAGGTAAACAAACAACTTTGAAAGACTTAGGAACTCTAATCATCATAATGGCCAACACAATTCCAGAGGACCAGAGATAAAGCATGCTGTGTTGGTCCATGGCCATTGTGGACATTTTTGCTGATTAAAAAAAATAAAATTTAATTTTTTTAAATTTTTATTATTTTGTGAGAGACTGGGTCTCCCTGTCTTCCCTTTACCTAGGCATGGGCTAATATTGATTATTAGACAGTCTTTAACCTGTTTTATTTTTCAGCCCGACTGGCAGCTCTCTGCTCCTGGGCAGATCATAATATGGGCCCATCATATTAGCATACCAGACTTAGTGCAGACACCCCATCAACTTTAGCTTTGCTGCAGCTCAGGACCTCTGCACTCAAGCAGTCCACCAGTCTCAGCCTCCCCTAGGAGCAGGCGTGCACCACCACGTCTGGCCACTTAATGTGATTTCATCAGTGTGAAACTTTCAGCATATAAACTCCCACCACTGATGCATCCTAGCAAACACATCTGTAACTTAGTGGTTTAAAGCATTATGGGAAGCACTGAGTGACTATCTGTGGCTACCTAGCCAGGATATCTTAGAGGTAAGATTTGGACCCAGCTCTAACTCCAAGACCACTTTCTCTTCCACTGTGCCATGCCATCTCACAGTTGTGGACAAAAAAATGTACTGCAGTATGAAAATATTCCAGACCAAAGACTCCATGGCTGACTTCATCTTTGTTTCCAGCGTCCTGTACATAGTAATTGTATGTTTGTTGATTTCAGTATATATTTTAAGCGTTGTTCAGTTGTACCACCCTTGTGTTCTTCTGTGAAAACCAAATGAAAACGTTTAAGTTGAGACTTTTAGGAAGAGTATGGATTGTGATGTGGTGTAAAAATGGATGCCTATGTTCAGAAGCTCTGCTTTCTATTTAATCATTATAAACCACTGTCAGTTAGTATTAACCACCAAGTGGCTCATTTATTATTAACCACTGGACTCGGAAGGAGTACAGCTGTCTGTTCACAGACAGAATTTCCCCCTGGCTTCCGATGGCTTCTGACATAGTGATGTGGAGCAGGTAGATCCCTGAGAAAACGAAGGTGTCTGTCACTGGCAAGGCAAGTAGATGTGTGTAGACCTGTCACAGATTTGATTACAATCTAGTACCCTGAAACAACTTTGGAAAACCTTCAGATTTTTGCTTCCTTAGAATTAAAGGGAATTTTAAATCATGGTACTCTACTGTTTTGTCATGCAGAAGCTATAGCTAAAATCACATTGGAATCCTTTCAAGTTCCCTCCTTCCATTTTTTCCCCTGAGATTGAATCTGTTTTAATTATTACATAATTAGAGAGATGCAGCTACTGGTAACGACACAGTATTGTGATATCTGATCAAAAGATGCTTTTTAATACTAAAGGTTCTAAAATATGAGTCTAGATCATATTAGGCAAGGAGGTAAGCCAAAAGAAAGAACATTGAACTCGATATCACAGGAATTGAATTTGAATCCTGACTTTTACACTTATTGCCTGTGTGACCTTGGGTAAGGTCAGCCTTATCTGGACCTCAGCCTCCCTCATCTGCTATGTGCCAGGCACTGTGCTAAGGGCAGGCGAGACAAAGGCAGGCCAGAAGACAGTCCTTGCTCTTAAGGAGCTTACAGTCTGCTAGGAGACCATATGAAAATAGCTATGTACAAACGAGCTGTGTGCAAAGAGCAAAATCCTTGGCACATTCTGAATTGAATGAAACGCGGAGTTGTTGTAAGCGTCCTTGTGTAAGACTCCCGAGCATTGGTCTTGGTGTCACAGTGTCACCACGGTGATTTCCATGCCTGGTCTTTATTGCTTTCACAGAGCTTGAGAGCTGGAAAGGACCTCCAAATCATCAATTTAACCGCATCCTTTTACAATTGAAGAAACTAAGTTCCATAGAGGTTAAAAGATTTCCCTGAGGTCAGAGGTAGCAGTAAGGGCAGCTTTGGGTTTTAGAGATCCCTTGACTTCTAATCCAGCCTTCTTCCCACTGCACTGATACTGCTGCTTTGCTCCTGACTGTCCTGCCTGTCTTTCTTTCCACCTGGAAGAAGCAGGGATGTAAGAGTCATGAAGGCATCTCTAGGCTAATTCAAATCCCCTTGTGACTTTTTCCCCCAAGTTGGAAGTAACTTTTCACTTATAAATGGCTTCAGTAGGAGTTCCACAGAACAGAAAAATCTTTAACAGCTTTTTAAAAAGTTATTGTGAAATGATGAGGCCACAGAGCTCAGCAAATAGAAACCTAGCCCCCATCAGAAAGGGCCAGATTCTTGTCAGTCCCCTAACACCTGCAGCCTGCAGGACAAGGGCTGGGGCTTAGACTCTGCAGAGCCAGGTGCCTAAGTTCATTAGCTGAGGGAGTCTCCTCATTGGGATTTTTTTTTACAGCAATGAAATCACAGGTTCTGACCAAAAGAAAAACACTTACAAAATTTAAAACCATCAACAACAAATCAAATGCTCAAAATGAGGATTAAAATCTTACTTCAATGCTTGGCCTTCAAGTAGGTAGGTCCAAATGAAAAATAAGCAAGGGGCGGGAAGCTTTTATTCTATGTCCCCTTCCATGTCTGTCTGTCTGTCTGTCTGTCTGTCTGTCTGTCTGTCTCTCTCTCTCTGTCTCTATCTCTATCTCTATCTCTCTCTTTCTCTTCCTCCCCCCTCTTTAGTTCTCCTACCTCTGGCTCTGGCCAGTACTCATTCTCTTTCTCTGGCTAGCTGGGTCTCTGCCACTGTCTCCAAAAATTGAGTCCGTGAACAAACTTTGAGCCCTTTGGTCTCTATGAGCAAATTATATACTTCTGCCCCAGGCTGTGAAGGATAGGCTTCTCTCTCAGTGAGAACTGGCCCCAACACAGCCATGGGATGAGTCAGACTCTTCCCTCACTTACTCCTTTTCTCTTTTGAGCATGGCAGTTGGTTGTGGAGGCAGAGATTTGCAAAGCATAAATCTGGGAGCAGAGATAACATAACGCCTTGCTCCCCATTAAACCTTTCCCTGGACCTCTAGGGACCTTCCCTGTGCAAAAGGCTGGAACTGGGAAATGATCTTGGGGAGCTGTTACCCTTCTCCACAAATTACACCAGCTGTAGATGTACTACCGTTACCACCTCCAGCCCTCTTGAGTTCTTAGTTGACTGTTCCGAATGTTCTTGAGTAAATTTCATTTGAATACGTGTCATGGGTTTCCCCCCACCCCTGTCTTCCTCTCGTGGTCACTGACTTACTGCAGAAGCTCTCACTTGGAGAGACATTTGCTGCCAGGTGCAAGAATTAAAATGGCTTGGGAGAGCTCGATCATATCTCCTTTCATTTTAAGTGAAATCCTGTGAACTCAAAGAAATAGCACAAGTTCAAATTTGTTTGCCTTTAGTGAGGCTAATTTCTCTTTCTCTCTCTCTTCTCCTCTACCCTTACCTCTCCTTCTTCGACAGCTATGAAGTGTGTATGTTTGTAGTTCAGCGAATGTCCCTTTAGATCCTTCCTCATAGCATTTTCCATATCTTCTTACTGTATTCTTCATAGTTATCAATATTTTAACAAGATTAGTGAACACAAGTTTGAACTGATACCATGACAGACCATATCTTTTAGGTGGCTACATATGTTGTGGGCTTATATTTTCAAATGTATCTACAAAGCTATAATAATTTGTATTCTTGTTCAGTGTTTCAAGAGGGATGGTGGGCGAAGTTTCATTGTACTGAAAGAGCTCATTTTTTACTGCCGTGTGTGTCTGTGTCTGTATCTGTGTTTTAGCCGGGGAAGAGGCGAGTGAAAGAATTGGTGGCTTTGGTACAATTCACTTCCTGTCCTATGAAGTAGCAGGACACAGTGCTGAAGTTTGATTTGATGAAATGTTGACATGTTTTTTCTGAAGAGGCATTCAGTTGTTTCAGTCATACTTGACTCTTCATGACCCCACTTGGGATTTTCTTGGCAAAGGTGCGAGAGTGGTTTGGCATTTCCTTGTCCATTTGCCATTTTCTTCTTTATTCTGAAGAGTAGGTAGACCCAGGCAGACTTACCTGAGGCATGAAATCAAAAGGAGGGGTCACAAGCCTCAGTCTTCTACCTGGACTTATCTGCCACTTATTTGAAGGGCATATGAATCTGATCTCCAGCTTGGGACACAGGTGGCTTTACCTGCATAGCCTGAGGGCTGTGGGAACCTCACTTTGACTGGTATTGTTATCTGGGTTGATCATCAGTTTCTTCGGGTTTCTGATAGATTTCTATAAATGAATTCACACTTGGAGGTGAATTCTTTGTTAAAATGACCATGATTTTGCTATGTTTCATTTTGACTTTGCCTCCAAAGTTCCTGGCACATAGTAGGCACCCAGTAAATACTTCTTGAATTAGATTGGCTCAGATTAGTTGATGACTGATCAAAAATTAGAATACAGACAAAACTGAAATTTTGTGGTGTCATATTCATTATATATAATGTTCAGTGGTGCCACAAAAATTTTAAAACCAAAGTTAAAGTTCTCTTTACTTTAAAACATAAATATAAGTGAAGAATGTGGAAAGAGATATCATTGTATCAAAACTTCTCACTTTATAAATAAACTGAGGTCCAGCATGACAAAGTGATTTGCCCATCATCACACTGACCAACAGTAATCTAGAAAAGGGGCAGTTAGGTGGTACAGTGGATAGAGTGCCAGGCCTGGATTCAGGAAGGTGCCTTTTCCCAAATTCATTCTGGCCTCAGACACTTACTGTGTGACCCTGGGCAAGTCACTTAACTCTTTGCCTCAGTTTTCTCATCTGTAAAATGAGCTGGAGAAGGAAATGGAGAACCACTCCAGTATCTTTGCCAAGAAAATCCCAGGAGAGTCGGACATGACTGAAACAGATGAACAACAGTAACAATCTAGAAGAACCTTTCTGCACACAACATGTCCCAGCCACTTTATTTTTGCTCATTTGACCAAGTACTTTCAGTGTACCTACAATTTAGGCTCTTGCCTAAAACAGGATTCCACAAACTTTTGGCCATGAAATACTTTGGAGTTTGAAATGTAGTATAATTGACCATATTAATATTGGTCAGAGGTTATGATGTACTGTGGAGTAGGGAAGGATAGAAGGAAGTGAGGAGAATAAAGTAAGTCTGTTTTCACACCAGAATTTTGGATATGAACCAGAATAGCATTGGGCTTCTGTTGTTTGAGAGCCATGGAAGTCTCTTGTGCTTGGAGAAAGGCTCAATGCTCAATGCTCCCCTTTCCTCCTTCTGTCTTCAGGGCATCTGGCCTCTTACCCTAGATTTCAGTCATGTTCTCTCAGATTCAGCCAAAGCTTTCTCTTTGACCTTTGACTCACCTCATCTATCCTACTCTCTTGTCCCAATCATATTTACAGATTATAGACCATATAGTCACCATTGCTTCATCTTCCAGCCGCTTCCTGTTCTCACTGCTGTGAGCAGAGACTAAAAACTTTGGCCTCCTCTTTTGCTTGGTTTACACTGCCATGTACTATCTCCTCTCCTGTTCTCCCTTCACAGCATCAGAGAATTTCAGAGTCGAAAGAGACCTCAGTGACCATCTTAGTTCAGTTCCTGTGAGTTCCTGAACCATAGCTCAGTGCACTTCTTCCCTTCCTTCCTCCCCTGTCTCTGGACAGTATTATTAGCTTTACAGTTTTCTCATGCGACCATTCTTCACAACCTAGTTTGGAAAACACTACCCTAAAGAGAGAAAGTCTAAATCTTTATCCTGGCATTCAAAGTCCTCTACAGCGTGACCCGGACCTATGTTCGAGTCTTGCCCTTGTTGATTTCCTCATACAGACCTCCTCCATGCAGAATGTTATGGTCATTGTATCTGAAACATGTTATGTGCCTTCCCCAGCTATGTTCCTTTGCTCATAATATGTTGCCCCTGCTTGAAATGCTCTTCCTCAGGTTTGCTGACTCATTATCCTACCTGTTTCTAGTTTTTCTGACTTTTGTAACCTTCTATAGCTATACTACCTCATAATGATCTCTGTCCCTCCTTTGAACTCTGGGAGTCCTTACTATGCTTTATCTGCCACTCAAAATCATTGAGATTCCTTGTTGGAAAAGACTTCAGAAACCGTCCTTCCCATCCCTTAGCCAAGCAGGGAGCTTTTCTCCACAAACCTGGAAATTAGTCATCCAGTGTGGGTTTGAAGTCTTGCAATGAGGGGAATCCCGCTACTTCCCAATAGAGCATATTCTTTTGGAATCACTCTAGTTGTTGTAAGGCAGTTTATCTTTGCATTCAGCCTGAGTTTTCCTCTTTGCAACTTCTACCCCTTGTGATGAGTAGAAGTGGATTCATAGCTCCTTTGGGGCCAGAGATAGTCAGGTTAATCTCTTGTGCAGGTGACTACCCTGTAAAAAGTCATAGACAGTCATCAGTTTCCCTTCATACTTTTCTTCTGCAGGTTAAACATTCTCAAGTTCTCCAGCCAGTCCTCATGGCATGATTTAAGTTGCCTTACCATCAATTTCAGGGTTATTAATATCTTTCGTAAAATGAAACCTCTAGAACCAAACGTAATTCTCCAAATGTGGCCTGGAACCAGGGCAAAATACAGTGACTCTGTCCTCCTTAGTTCTGGACGCTGTGCTTCTCTTGAAGCAGCCTAATATTCTTTTAGCTTTCCTTTATTGCTGCATCACACTGCAGACTCATATTTTGTCTGTGCTCTGCTGAAACTCCCAGATCTTTTCCGCATGAACTGTTATCTACTCATGCTTCCTTCATCTTGTACTTGTGAAGTTGATTTTTTGACCTCTATTGTAAGACTTCACATTTATCTCTATTACATTTCATTTTATCCCATTTCACCCAGTATCCTAGCCTGTCAAGCTATGTTTGGATCCAGACTGTAATCCTTACTGTTAACTGTCATTTGCGAACTTGATTGCTTGCCGTTAAGTACTCTGATAGTAGCAGACCTTTAATAAATGCTTATTGATTGATTGACTTATGCACGTATCTCTGGGATACTCCACTAACTAATACTTCCTTCCAACATGACGTTGAACTATTAACGGCTACACTTTGGATCTGTCCTTTCATTTGCTTCTTCATCTACCTAACTATACTACTGGTTAGCCACATATCTTCTCCTTTTCATAAGAATGTCATGAGAGATTTTGTCAAACTCTCTGGTAAAATCTAAGTAAACTATATCATCTTCATTTTCTTGTGACGAGGAATAATGCTGTCAGAAAAAGAGAAGGAGGTTAGTCTGGCATGACCTGTTCTTAATGAAGCCATGCTTTCATTTGTAGGATGTTTACTAACTATCCTTTAGTAACATATTCTGGAATTTTGTCAGGAAGTACAGGGAACCTCGTTGGATTATAGTTTTCAAATTCCCATTTCTTCCCTATTCTTTTTTGAAAATCAGTTCATTTGCTTTTCTCCATGATGTAGTTCATCTAGACCTAGTGTCTTGAAGTTATCAGGGGCTACAAGATCCTTTCATATTACTACTGGCACACTTCTCTTGGTAATCAGCTCACATTGCTTTAGCTGTTTTCCCCCTCCTTTTCAATCCAAATATTATTCTCCTTGGTGCAGAGCAAATAGAAGCAAAATTATGAATTGAATAGCCCTGTCTTCTGATATCATTGTCTCATCCACCTTGAGCAGTGGTGCTCTCCCTTCTTTGACCTACCTCTTTTCCTCAATTTAGCTTAAAAAAATAAAGTTTTTGTTTTCCTTAACTGTTCTCACCAGCGTCAGCTCATTCTCAATTCTTGTACTTCTGATACTACTCTTACAGAACCATAATGTGATTTTGTATTCATTCTCTGTGCCCTGCCCTTGCCTACATTTTGGGTCTCCAAAAAGAATTTGATGATTTTCCTGTAAATCTGCAGTAGTGTCTAAACCAGAGGTTTTAAACATCTGGCCCACAACATTCCATGGCCTGAACCGGATTAAAATGTAGTTCCTATATGATTTTAATGTGTTGATATATTAATTTTTTAAAAAAGAAAGAAAGAAACATGTATGGTTTTCTAAGTCACTGTGCAGCCTGCAGGGATCCTTACGTGCAGTTTAGTGGCCCACATCTCTGTTTCAGTTGGACATTCTCTCTTGTGTCTCTATCTGCAGAATTTTACTCTTGAGCTTCTTGCCCCTCCTGGACTGGCTTCCAAGTAGAATTTTATGCCCTGAAATCTTACCTGTGATTTTTCTGATCTTTTGAAAACTGCTTAACTGAAATCTATGGTCCATGTCAGACCCTCCCTGGCTTTTCTCTCCTCCTAGTAACAAATTCTAAGATACACTAATCGTGTACCATCAAGATTTACATCATTTTCTCCCTCAGCAAACAGATTCTTCTTGGTTAAAATTCAGTCTGGAATAGAAGTTCCTCTTGTTGGTTCCTTTACCATTTGGTGGATGATATTTTTGTCGTCAATAAATTATTAGTGCTCCGCTTTGGTCAGAAAGAAGAGAGAGGGGAGAGGATCCATGTTCCTCATCACTGTGTTGATATGCCTCTGTCCTGGGAGCTTTCCCCTCCAAGGCTGCCTTTCACCTATTCTGTATGTATCTTCTATTTGTACATTCTGTATCCCCCATTAGAATGGAAGCACTTTGAGGGCAATGACTGCTTTTGCTTTTTTTTGTATCTCCAAAGCATGGCCTAATAAATGCGTCCTGATTAATTGACTGATACTCCTCCTGATCGCTTTGTGACCTCTCTTCAGTCTTCTTTCTTGCATCATTATCCCTATCATGCTCCCTAACAGCAGGTGTACCCCAAAGTTCTCTTGTGGGCCTTCTTGCTATCTAGAATATGAATTCCTTGAAGGGACCGACTTTTTATCTCTAGCACTCAGCATAGTACCTGGCATATGGGGACTCAAATGTATATTGATTAATTGATTAATTAGTGACTTCATCATTCCAGTGCTTGATAGGTTATATCATCAGCTCCACTGGCTTTAAGCATCATCTCCCAGATGTATAGATCCAGTCCTGGATATATATTGAGCTCCAGACAGTTCCATGTCACTAACTTCTTTTGAGATGTACCAACAACTTCTCAAACTCAACATGTCCTAAGCAGAACTTACGGTTTTTCCTCTAAAACTCTTTCCTCTTTTAAACTTCTGTATTTCTCCTTAGGATACCAACCATTCTTCTGGGCTCCAAGTTTGTAACCTTGGTGTTATCCTTGACTCCTCACTTCCCCTTATCTTGCTTTTCCAGTCAGTTGCCAGATTTTGCCATTTCTACCTCTTTAATGTCTCCCACATCCAACCCTTTATCTCAGTTCATGATTGAGGACCTCATCACCTCTAACCGGCGGCCTTCTCCTTGGACTCCCCACTTTGTCTCTCCCCAGTCCAGTCAGTCCTCTCCTCAGCTGCCATTGTATTTAATAACTTCATATTGTTTTGTATTTTTTGAAT
The DNA here is from genome assembly GCF_900497805.2 of Vombatus ursinus. Classification (NCBI taxonomy): domain Eukaryota; kingdom Metazoa; phylum Chordata; class Mammalia; order Diprotodontia; family Vombatidae; genus Vombatus; species Vombatus ursinus. The sequence goes on along the minus strand of NW_020954577.1, from coordinate 24,747,233 downwards.
ATATTCATTCTGTGTGTATTTATCTATGTCCTTGAAAGCAGTAATTATTGTATTTTTTGTCTTTGTATCCTCAGCACCTAGTGTAATGCCTCACACTCTTCAGTGAATGGCTTGTTGGCTAGCTCATGTGGCCAAGTGCCCTGCACTGGAACGTTTCCTCAAGGTCTCTATCTGACGTTCTCCTTTCTGCTTGCAGGGTGCAGTGCCCAAAGGAAATGCCACAAAAGAATTCATCGAAAGTTTACAGTTGAAGCCAGGGCAAGTAGTATACAAGTGCCCAAAGTGCTGTAGCATCAAACCTGACAGAGCCCATCACTGCAGGTATGGTCATGTCGCCGGGGAGTTCAGGTCAGATGAGTGAAAACAAATCTGCCGTCACTGATAGGTGGCTGACCTCAACTCTGTGTTATTAATTAAGGATCGGGTGCGGATGAGCTCTGCAAATCTTGTTTTAGAGGCATGTGTGGGTTATGAGTTTGTTTTTCACACCCTCTTCATGGGCACTTGTGGTTAAGAAGCCACAGTTTAGGGAAGTGTGCATTCCTTTTTCTAAATAACAGAAAAATAGCTCTTCCCTACTGTGTCAGGGAAGAGCACCCACTTTGGTTTTCCGATTGTGTAAAGTAGCTGACAAACTTCTTCATAATCCTGGCTGTGAATTGTATTTTTATTATCATAAAGACCATTTACAATGCAATCACCCTGTTTTTAAAAGCGCACACAAGAAACTCAGTGACGTATAGATAGCCAGGTGGGCGTTGTGAATAAAGAGCTGGGCCTGGCATCAGGAAGACCTGAGTTCAAATTAGCTTCCTATCTAACTTCAAATCAGACACTTTCTAGCCTTGTGACCCTGGGCAAGTCACTTAACCTCCGTGTACCTGTTTCTTCAGCTGTAAAATGGGGATAATAATAGCACCTACCCCCAGGGTTGTTTTGAGGATAAAACAAGACAGTATTTGTAAAAAGTTTTAGCATGGTGTCTGACACTTAGTAGGCCCTTAATAAATGCTTGCTCCTTTCCCTTCTCTGTGTGTGTGTGGGGGGGATAGTCATGTTAGGAATGGGGGAGTATTGGATTAACCTGAGCTTACCATATCAGCTGTGCTTTTTGTCAGCCTTGAATGAAGAGAGTGTTAGGATGTTCTTTAGTCCAATTGAACCAAGGTGTCTTGAGTGCTTCTTTGGGCAGGGCATCATTCCTGTGCTGGGGACACAGGACAAAGGCAGGCAATGCAGGCAGCCTGGGGATTTCCCCTTGTTCCCACTACGTTCATGCTACAAGGTAGCTGGAAGGAGAGAGTCCTAATGATTGGGGAAGTAAGGGACTGCTGGGTGTGGGGAGGAATGGGGAACGGTATCTGCACTGAGCCTTTGAGACCAGATTGAGTTCCCAAGAGAGGAAAGTGGGAAGAAATATGTCCTGGCTCCTGGTCGGCACTCGAGAACTTGGTGGGTGAGTGTGGAGGCATCGAGGTGGGAGATTCCACTGCACTTTTCCTTCTCAGAGTTAGCCCAGAAATCAAGCAGCACCCAGGTGCTGTGGCAGGGAAGCCTTTTCCTCCCAACGCCAAGTTTGAATGACAAGCTTTTCTTTAAGCTTGATTAAGAGGTGAAATTTGCCTCTGACAACAGGAGTATAGTGATGAATCACTTCTCATTCTTAAAAATAGAATTTAAAGAAATAGAGGAATATGTGTACACATTAGTGTGTTTAAAATGCAGTTTATTCTGCTCTGGCCAGGCCTGGCTTTCCATCCAATAAGGCTGCTGCATCCTCCTGCCTAATCCCTCCCCCTCATCCTATTGTGTCACGTAGCGTGTTGCGTCCCCTCAGGACAGCTGAACTCCGCTGTTGCGTTCCTCAGGCACCTCATCATGGCATGGGAACAGCTCTGTGTTCTTGAGGGTGCTGCCAACAAGGGATAAGCTGTGGCAGGTCCTGGGAAACTGGAAAGACTCTGAGACCAGGCTGAGCAGCAGGCCTTCCTCTGTGTGTGGCAGCTGAGCTAGGCCCGGGGAGGCTCCCTGCAGAAGGGGGCCTGTGAAGGAACCCTCCACAGTCCTGTGCATTTTGCATCAGGGGAAGATCACCAGCCTCAGTGAAACGTGGGCAGCTATAGATACACAGGACAAGTCTGCTGTTGCCATGGCATGTATAATTAATAAAGAGAATTCTGGGGGAAATCTCCAAAAAGATACCATCACATGCTTCCTTTAGCTAATATATGGGTAGACATTTTAATAAAAGCTCTCATTCTTTCTGCTGGCCTGGATGAGGTCATTGTTAGCTTTGGCCAGTAACAGTCTCCAAGACCATGTTGGAAAATAGAATATTGCATTTCTTGTAGGATCATTTAGTTTTATTTTTCTCTGACAGCATAGGAAAGGTTTACGGATACAAGTGTGTGCTGTTTTTAAAGGCAAGGACTGAAAAGTTAAATTTATAGAATGATAGCACTGGGATAACTAAAGTCCTTCGTTTCTCTCCTGGGCCTAGCATTCTGCCACTGGCAGCTGTTAGCACTTTCCTCCCTGCCCACCTCCATGCCTTCTCACCGTATGAGCTCAGTGAGAGGTTGCTGAGCTCTAGTAAGCAAATCAGCTCAGTCAGAACAAGAGTCACTGATTCAAATGAACCAGAGCGATGGTGCATGTCACTTATTTGTTCTGCAGAGAATGCTCTTTGACAGCCGCTCAATTCTAAATGATATAAACTCTCTTGTTGGCCTACAGTTTGGAGCAGATGAAAGCATGGCCTTTGATTAAAGCCCAAACCACCAGCCTCCTAGACAGAGTCAGTGCCGTGGACCTGACTTAACTTGACAAGAGACCTACTTGATCTCTGTTTATATAAAAAAATTAAATGTCAGCCTCCTTTGTATCCAGTGTGTGCCCCTGTGTCTGTACGTGTCTGTATCTGTGTGAAACCCCGTGGGTTCAATACTCATATCTATGCAGAGGATTTCCAGATCTGTACAAGGTATCTCAGAAATCTTAGTGCAGTTTTTAGTGTTAATAGTAATGTTTTAATGTATTAAAGCTGCTCTTTTGGGACACCCTGTGTATCAAACCCAAATATTGTTCCTGAGTTCCAGTCCCACATCACCAACTGCCTTGTAGACATCTCAAACTGGTTGTCCCAGAGGTATTATGAAACTCTCTGTGTCCAAAACAGAACCCCTTATCTTTCCCCAGAATGTCCCTTTTCTCAGCTTTCCTAACACCGTCAAGGGCCCCCACATCCTACCGGTCATCCAGACTTGTCGTCTTGGTATCTTGGTATCTCTTCACTCGGACTCACCCCAAGTAACCAACCTGTTGTTGCATCCTGGTGACAACTTTACAGCATCTCTATTGTCTGTTCCCTTCTCCCAGTCACCCAGCCTCCACCGTGTCCACCCCCTCCTTACCTCCTTCTGGACTGTTGAAGTAGCCTTCTCATTAGTCTCCCCGCTCAGTTCTCTCTGCTGCAGACCATACTCCACTTGGCTGCAAAAGAAGTGTAGGTGTGACTGTGAGAGAGAGAGAGAGAGAGACACACACACACACACCCCTCAGTAAATTCTAGTAGTTCACACACACACACACACACACACACACACACGTGCGCACGCACCTGCAGTAAATTCTAGTAGTTCCCTTTTCCCTCCAACATCAAATATCAAATCCTTTGTTTACAACTTGTCCGTCTTTGACCTTTCAGGATTCTACATTCCAGCTACACTGACCATTTCCTCAAACACAACACTCGAGTTTCCCATCGCCATGCCTTTGCACAGGCTGCTCCCCATGCCCAGAAGGCCCTTCTCCCTCACCTCTCCCTCTTGGTTTCCCTGACTTTCTTCAAGATTCAGCTCCAGTCTGTCTTTTGCTGCTTCTCCCTTCTCCCCCTCCTCCCTACCCCCACTAGCTGCTAATCCCTTTTTTCTGAGATTACTTTTCCTTCCACTCATACTGTATCCCCAGCACTTAGCTCAATGCCTAACACATTAATGGCTTAATAAATGCTTGTTGATTGACTGATTTGACATACACTTGCCCTGACCTCACAGAATTTCAAGAAAGTTTTAACTGTACTGTGCATCTCAGAAATGTGTTGCCTTTTTTTTTTTTTTAAACTTGGTGAATGTTCTTCCCAGTGCTGTGGTAATATCTACAGTCCTTTTCTTCCAAGGAAATACCTGTGCCCTGAGACCCTCCATAACCGCAATGCTATTTGTCACCCTCACTCAAAGTCCCTTTGGGGGCTGCACCTTTGAAACCTTTCCTACAGGTGTGACCAGTGTGAATCAAGTCCTGCTTGTAGCATAGACGGCAAAGCTCTGGGACAGCTGGGTTGCAGGTGGTGGTGTTCCTATTGCTAATATGAACTGCTCTTGAAAGAGGATGCCAAGGGGCAGCTAGGTGGTGCAGTGGATAGAGCACTGGCCCTGGAATCAGGAGGACCTGAGTTCAAATCCAGCCTCAGACATTTGACACTTACTAGCTCTGTGACCCTAGGCGAGTCACTTAACCCCATTGCCTAGCCAAAAAAAAGAGGATGCCAAGATCAGGGCCTTGAAGGGTTGTTCTTCTCGGGCTGAGAGAGGAAGGAGATGCACCATCATAACTTTACCTTTGTTCAAGAGTATTCCTAACCTGTTGACAGGAAGTCTTTGCTAAGCCCTCTTCTCAGACCTTCTCTTGTTACCTGTTTATTCTGTACACAGATTGTACGTATTTGTTTGCTTGTTGTCTGCCCCGTGAGAGTTTGAGCTTCTTGAAAGCAGGAACTGTCTTTTGCCTCTTTTCATATTCCCAGCACTTAGCACAGTGCCTGGCACATAATAGGCACTTAATTAATGTTTATTGATTGATTGATTGGCCACCTCCTAGACATGTGAAACTGAAGTGTATTTGCAAGAAGAGGCATGATTCTTTAACCTCACCTTCTTTTATTTTTCCTGTTTCCTAATTAAGTACTGTAGTCTTAGGTTATTAAAGACCTATTTCTCTAGTCTTTCCCTTTTCCAAAATCTACATCACTGCTTTTCAGGCTTCATTTTGGTTACTACTTATAAATAGATAAAAGGAGAACAGGGAGTCCTACTGATAAGGAGATACCACACCCCTTGGTATCTAGCGAACCTTCTGGTCTGAGGGCTGAGTGTCAGCAGAACACAAAGAGGTCCTTCCCCCTCCCCCAGAACTGGTGTTTATTTGCACTCCGGTAGAAAGCATTCTCTTTCAGAGGTCTTGCATCAAGTGCATCCTCTAGGTTTCATCAAACATTTGGAGAAATGCTTTGGGTGGGCTCTTCTGAAACAGTCATTTAGAAACCCGAATGAAGAGTGATGTGTCTTCAGAAATACAGCTCCCTGATCCAGCAGGTGACATGTTTAAAAACTCCCAGACTTTGGAAATGGGTGCCCTCCTCTCCTCTGCCATGTAGAATCCCTAGAAGGTGCCACCTCTTCCAGGAGGCCTTCCCTGATCTCCCTCCTTCCCAAAGGTGTTAGTTCTCTCTCCCTCTCAAAATTACTTTGGATTAACTTACTTATGTTCAGGTCATATCCCCTCAGTAGAGTATAGTAGCTTCTTGGTGTCAGGGATTGTTTCCAGTTTGTTGGGTTTTTTTGGTCTTTTGGTCTTTTTCTCCCAGTTACTGAGAATATGGTGCTTAATCAATCTTAGCTTAAATTGAATTCTTTTCGTACTTTCTTTGTTACTGTGTTTTTGTACCACCCTTAGTAGATTATGATGTTTCTGCTGGCCCACTATGTGCTTTTGAGTTGTTTTTCCAGTAGGGATGATAGAGCTGTGTGTTGAGTCATTACTGTCCCCTCTTATAACTCAGTATTACCCATTGTCAAATTAAAGATGTTGGGTCAGTGGCTGCAGAACCATAGGGAATGCAACCCCATGACCCTGTCTTTATTACCAGCCATTGATCAATGATGGAGCTGAGCTTCACAGATTTATTGCTACTGAGCATGGCACCAAAAATGGAAATCAAGACCAATTTAAACACAATCAAAAAATCAACCAAATTTAGTAGCCCCTTGTAGCTATACACCCTCCTTCTTATCAGCTAGCCTGTGTTTGAGCAGTTGTTTGCACCTCAGAAGAAAGAGCCTGATTTCTGTTCATACTGAAGGACCATTCTGTGTCTCTTGGACCAGTTCTGAACTTGCTATCATCACTTTTTTGTTCTTCCTGAAGTATATTTGTTTTTCTTATCTGGCTGTACAGCTTACCTTTATTCTTTTTGAAGTTACACCCTTCCTGTGTTTATACTTTTTCCCTTTTAGAAGATTGGGGCAGAAAAAAAAGGAATGGCTTTTGTGAGTGCTTGTTTGAACTCTTGGGCTACTTGTATCAAGATGCTGGGTCGCTTGGCATTTCTCCATGGCCAACGAAACACCCACTCACAAAGGCTTAGAATAAATAGAGATAGTAGAGCCACTAGAAAGCTTAGAGCAGGGGTGGGGAACCCACAGCCTCGAGGCCACATGTGTCCTTCTAGGTCCTCAGGTGCAGCCTTTTGACTGAGTACAAGTTTTACAGAACAAATCCTTTTATTAAGAGGATTTCTTCTGTGAAGTTTGGATTCAGTTAAAGGGCCACATTTTAGGACCTAGAGGGCCATAAGTGGCCTTGAGGCCATGGGTTCCCCACCCCTGGCTTGGAGCCAAGAGTTCAGTTCTTTGGTTTATCGGCAGTGAATTTTTATGTTGACAAGTAAGAAATTTTTTGGAAAGATCATATTCTGGTTCTGTTCTTGCTGCTCCTGTCCCCTTACCACTTCTGGAGTGGTACCGCACCATATTACCCCTTTTTCCCAAAGCCCCTTCAGTCAAGATGCTTCTCTTGCAGACGGGAGCCTTTGTAATGTTAGCCAAGGGTATTAGACACAAGTATGCAAGAATGGTAGCTAACAATGGCTTTGGCCTATGGTCTTGGAGTGATGAGATTTAGGCCTTCCTAACATATTATCTTTCTCCCATTCGTTTATATTTTCTTAAGTGTTATACATAGGTGGAAAAAAAAATGTTCTTATGTAAACTGATAATACCAAAAGTCTTTTATTTTCTGAAGGGTTACATCATACCTTCTTGCAAGCATACACACTCTTTCTCTTAATCCTGGAATATTGCTGGATTGTCATTGTGGCAGATCACAGGGAATAAGGGATCCTTTAATGTTTTGGTTTTTTTTGTTGTTGTTGTTTTGTTTTTGAGGCAACTAGGTAGCATAGAATATTGGGCTTGGAGGCAGAAAGTCCTGAGTTTAAATCCCGCTACACTAACTTTATGATCTTGTTTAAGTTATTTAACCTCTATCAACCTCAGACTTTTCATCTGTAAAATGGGGTTAATCATAACTCAATCACTCACAGGGTGATTATAAGGAATTTGATAGTATCTGTAAAGTGCTCTGCAAACCTTAAAAGTGCTGTGTAAACGTTAACTATTTTTATTGTTGTTATGTTTCTGGGTGGCTTGGTTTTATCTTCGTTTACATTTAGCCTTTCAGGTAAGCTAATGATATTTTTCAAGGTCAGCTTTATTCACTTTTTCAGTGTCTGTAAGAGATGCATTCGAAAGATGGATCACCACTGTCCCTGGGTTAATAACTGTGTGGGAGAGAATAACCAGAAGTACTTCGTGCTGTTCACCGTAAGTTGGTCCCTCACCCCTCCCTGAGGCAGTGATTCCAGAAAGGGCCAGCGATCTCCTAAATGCTGGAGGGGCCATAATGAGCCACTGATACTGTTCTGAATACTGTCATGGGCATCGTGGCCGTTTACACAGATTGCATACGGAGGGCCTTTATTTCTGTCTCCTTGAAAAGAGACTGTCCCGACCTAACGAGTGACATCATTTAAAGAATTTCGTTTTGGTCATTTGATGGAATTTGAGGTTTTTTAGGACCTTCCCAACCCATTCTTAGAACAGTAGAAAGTGACAGCTAATGGTCACTGATAGCCAGGAGTCATGTGCCAAGATCAGCCCTGCCTGGGATCTAACTCACAAAATCAAAACTGAACAACTGTCACATCAGAAGAAAGAGACTGGGACAACAAGGCTCCCTGGTTAGCACTCGTGGCCAGCTGCCTGCATCTTTATCAAGGCTCACCAGGCAGCGCTACGCCCAAGCCAAACTTGCTGTTCCTCCTCTATATCCTCCCTGACCCAGCCCACTATCCCTAGGATGCTCACATATCTGAAAGTCCTTAGACCTGATTTCTTCAGCTTACACTAGTCCCTGAAGTTGCATTTCTTCCATGTTTTTGTTGCAGATGTATATAGCTCTCATTTCCCTGCATGCCCTCATCATGGTGGGATTTCATTTCCTGTATTGTTTTGAAGAAGACTGGACAGGTGAGTATTCAGCCAGTGTTTCCTTCCCCCAGACAGAGGTTGAAAGCAAACTTTGAAGGTTTGGTCTTGGTTTGGGGTTACTTGATTTCGTTAGCTTCCCTGCAAATCATAGGAGAGAAAGAAAAAAAAACAAACCAATCTTAATAAGGCATAGCAATCTATTCAGCTATTATAGTCCCAATGCAAAGTCAAGTCAGGAGTTGAGATGAAGATTTTTAGAAGGCACTGGGGAAAATACAGCCAAGAAGATCAGTGTACCAGCAGTGAGTTGGTGCTGGACCAAGAAGATCCGTTCAGGGGAGGAAGAGAAATGCTCAGCCATGTAGAGAGAAAAAGCATTTGCTTTTTTAAATAAGGTGAGATAAGCAGTACAAGGCACCTTATTCTCCTCTGGACCAGCTTCACTTGAACTGTCCAGAGAAATCCTAGTGTTCTAATAGGAAGATGAATTTTCCCTAATGAAGAGCACACAACCTTGTTTGTTTGTCAGAAATGGAGAAGAACATTTATTAAAATGGGACATTTAAGAGCAGATACCATGAAACCACCTCAGAAGAGCCTCCAGAACCTCACAGGCTCTGAGAGACAAGCGGTGCCGCCTGCGGAAAGGGCACTTGTGAAGCTGCGCTTGTCGTGCTCAGAATCTTTGTGAAGAAATCCTAGAATGTTAAAAACGCCGACCTTCGTTGTATGTGCAGGAATTAGAAAGCAGTTTTTGGTGATCAGTTATCTCACAGAGGCGTCTCAAGGATACCAGAATTTTTGTATGATTAGAAAGTTGTCGTTTTTGTTGTGTCTTCTCTCTTTATTTCCTCATTCACGTCTTCCGTTCTTCCGTTCTCTGTTTCACGTCTACTTCTGTGTGTTACAACGTCACTCAGGGGAGAGGCATTGTCGTCTCCTGTCACAGACCCCAAGCTTCTGACTGAAGGACGTAGATGGGGAAGGGAGTGGCTCAGAGATTGCCATCCCCCATGCTTATTTCTCCTAGATGGCTGACGCTGCAGGGCCGCACAGGCCAGGGTCCTTGGTCAGTCAGCAAGTACTCCTTAGCTTCAGAGGCTACTATACTAGGAGCTTGGAATTCATATTAAAGAGTGGACTTGATGTCTGCCTTCTTAAGGGGCTTACAAACTAATAAAGAGACAAGAGAAAGTGTAATGAAATCAAATAGTAAGTGTTCAAAGAAGGCCGATAACTATCCCAAGAGGTTCCCCAGAGTTTACGTCTGACTCTGGGATGTGCTGTGATATGTGCCACTTAAACTAATGTTAAAGTTAGTTGGCGGCACACATCAGCTGGGGAGGGAATGGAGACATCCTAAAAATGTCCCAGAGATGGAGGAACTGTACCAGAACCTGCTAGAATTAAGCATCTGTTCTCCCGAGAAGTGAGGGGGGTAGTGTAGGCACAGACTCCCAGGCACGGGAGTGGCCCACAACACGGTGACGTGACTGACAATGGATGCGGTTGCTCCCGGAGGGGACGGTGCCACATCCGAAGAGTCTGGCCTGGACTTTCACTGGGTTTGGGAGAAGAGCGCCACGGGACCCTCTTGGGTCCAGGTGGATAGAGGACTGTGGGAGGAGTCACAGCAGGAGACCGTGGGTCCCTGAAGGTCTGCTGTCTACAGCAGAGCCCTGCTCACCGGGCCAGCCAGCTATCGATGCCAGTGAAAAGGTGTCGTGGCTAATTCTCAGAGCTCTGTTTTCCAGAGTTCTTTTAGTCTCTCTCAAAAGAGAGATTCTTTTGAAGAAGAGCTTTTTGTTCAGAACCATTGGGCCAGATGGCTTCTGAGGTCCTTTTTAACTTGAGACTCTGGCTCGGCGAACTTCATCTCCCTGCACTGTCTCCACAGAGATAGTAGCCAGTAGTAATAACAAAAGCTATTATTTCTGAGAGCCGCGGCTTACAAAGTGCTGTGTGTGCATCGTCTCCTGTGAACCTCCCGGTGCCCCGTGAAGTGGGAGCCGCAGCTGTGGTTGCTGTCTGTCACAGGAGGAAGCTGAGTCCCCACAGAGTCAAGCGACATCATCTGTCGATCCCTTTGTGCAGAGTTAATAGTGTCATTGCAAGAACCAGGTGAGATACGAAGCAAGTCAGTGATGGTGTCTTTACAAAACCTGCCAGATCAGAGCAGTGCCAGCGTGGGAGCCTTTGTGTGTAGTCAGGAGGGAGAATGATACTCGGGAATGCTTCGAGGACTTTTTCTTCAGTGCTTTATTCCCTGCATTCTAGTTGGAATGACTAGGGCTCAGGAATCTTCAAACCCCAACGACTTGATGCTTAGTAGTGTACTCGCTAACCGGCCCTTGGAGGCCTTGTTCAGGTAAGAAGGGAAGGAAGCTTCCTCTCAGAGCCCAGGATCCCGAAGGTGGAGGCCCATGACAATGGGGCAGGCGGCATGATTGTCAATGGCCAGGAAGTCCCCGTCTAGTTGGGAAGAGGAGGGCACATGCGCATGAAAAATTAAAGAATGATGTCAGAGTTAAGTAATGATAAACCTAGCAGTAGAAGAGGTCTCCCAAGGCAGGCAGGGTGCAGTGACTTGCCAGTGAATGGCATAGACAAGGAAGATTTCAAAGCTGGCTAAAAAAGCTCAGAGACTCCAAATGGCGATGCTGCTCCATGCACTGCCTGCCTCTCAGGCTTGTTGAGAGGAAACTCGAAGAGCTCAGGGGTTTGTAAACTTTAATGCAAAAGAGGAGTGTCAAGTACAGGCGCCCCCCCCCCCCCCCCCGTGTTACCAGTGAGGAAACTGGAGCTGAGGGGAGGGGAAGGGACCGGCCCAAGGTCACTCAGCAGGGTCCTCCTGCTCTGTCTCCGGTCCTCAGGGGTCTCTCCTCGAGTACTGACTTCAGAAGGAACAGTCCCTGTGGAAATGAAGGCAAAGGAGCCTGTTTTTGTGGACATGCTCTCTCCCCGTCATCTCTGTCATCTTCCCAAGACACAGCAGCAGTGTCACGCAATTGTCATTCTCTTGTTGTCCTCCTCCCCGTCCCTCTGCTTTTTCCAGTTGAAGGAGACGAGTCTTACGTTATGATTGGGAAAGGGCTGCAGCAGGAATGGTCCCAGGCCAATGTTGAAGGCCTTTTCCACATCTCTGTTTTGCAGAATGCAGCTCGTTCGCCCCGCCCACCACAGTGATTCTCCTCATCCTGCTGTGCTTTGAAGCCCTCCTTTTCCTCATCTTCACATCAGTAATGTTTGGGACCCAGGTACACTCCATCTGCACGGATGAAACGGTGAGTGCCCCCCTGCCCCTACCCACCCTGGCGTGACCAGCATGGTGACTCGGGTGTGCTCTAAGGCCCCGAGGTAAAGAAGGCTGGTGAGATACCAGGTTTTTGTGTTTACATGTATATTGTGCGACTTTACATCTGCATCACTCTTACTGAGTCTATATGAAGGGAATCTTTGGCAGGAATTTCCCCCATCTGAGATCAAGGCTAGTCATTTGTAATGTCATTGGAGCGTTCTTATTACCAGAGGAAAGTGTTCTTTCTTGTACCTCGATAGCTCTGGGTTGCATTTTGATTTCACAGTAAACTCAGGCCCTTAGAGCAGAGGAGAAAACGCAACAGGAGCTACAGTGGAGAGCAGAAGGACTGGTCAGGGATTCTGCACTGGTCACTCATTCTTTGGAGGCAGGGCCATAGACTGACCTTAAGCCAGCAGCCCTAGGGTGGTCTTAGAAGCCTGGGGAAATCAGCCCCAGGGACATCTGCAGGAAGAGAGCCTTGAGCTTCCGCAGGCCTGGCCCCGGGCGTGCCTTGGCAACCTCCTTTTCAATTAGAGTCATTGTGATCCTTGCCATGCTTGCCCTCCGGTGGAGACAGGGTGACTTCTGGATTAGTTTGACCAGCAGGGAAGAATGCCTTCTCCTGCATGCTTCAGCAGCTCTGCTAGACGATCATGCTACGGTCCACGCGTGCCTGTGCCCACGTTCACAGTGTCCCAGAAGTCTTTGTTCAAGATGCTGACTTGTTTTGAGCTTCAGTAGCTTTCAATAGCACTGAGACTTTGGGAACACCCTGTGTATCCTGTGTGCGTGCGTGCGCACACACAAACACACACATACACATTTATTTGAGCACCCACTCTGTGAAGATCACCATTGTGGGCTCCGTTATGACAGTGAGGGCGAGACTACAAGAATTTATAAGACACTATTCCTGCCGTCAGTAAGTTTTCAGTCCTGTGAGAAAGTAGAAAGCTTGTGATGGGTCATGTTAGTCACCCCCACAGCCTTCTGGGAAGGAGGCCGTGAGAAACACTCTTTTTCTGTCTGAAGGAAAAGTTTCTCCTCCTCACTCCTACCAGTATTATTGGTCCCCATTAAGTCTGTATTTTTACCTAGTGCCTCCACATTACAGAGAAGGAAGGTCCTTCCTGTCCAACTTTAACAAAGGCCCCTACTGACCAGTTGTTGGCGATTCCTACCAAGAAATAAATAGTGTTTGAACAAAGGCTCTCACCAGGGTTCCTTTGATTCAAGTCTTGATCACCCAGAACTGCAAGCTGTCGGAGCAGGGGTCCCCTGAGGTGAAGAAGTTACAGGTGATTGGGCCAGGACCCTTCCCTGTTGACCCTAGCCACTGTGACTTCTAGAAGGGGCAGAAGAGTCCAGTTGGCTCCTGTAAAGTAAGGTGGGGCCTGCTGGCTCCCCTTCCTTCCTAGAAGCAACAGTGGACAGAGAGCAAGGGCTGGGCACACGCCCAGGGCCTCCTTTCCTCTTGGGGACCCCAAAGACATTCCCTGGTACTGGTACTGATTGACCATGGTAATGTAACTATGTGGTTTATCTCAGGTTGCGAGAAAAGGAATACCTTTGTCCTCCAGAGATCTGATAACAGCTCTCGACCCTGATTTCATTTTACTCTGTGTAAAGAATACTAAAGTTGTTTCCATTGTAACGGGGGCTGATTGGTCTGATTGTTGGAAAGGGTCTGTGCTATTGCTTTTAACATTTACTAATTTAGTATCTTCCTTTTCCTGTTGATGACTTCCCTCTACCCTCATTTAAAGTTCTCTTAACCTTTTCCCAGTTATTTGTGTATCTCTTGCTCCTCATGCCACTCATATTTTCACTCTCTGTGAGCACTCCTGGGGAAGCTAACCACACTGGAAATACTCTCTAACCTTTTTTTTTTGTCTGCAAACTGGTCATGGTTTCTTCAAACAAATCTACCATGAAATTGGTCCCAAATTAATTATCATTATATCTTTCATGATGTCAGGTCCTTCCTAGCTCCTACACTAGGCCCAACTTAAGAACAAGCCATAGTTCCAGACACAAAAACTCCTTGTGTTCTAAAGAATCAGACATTGAAGGTGATTGTTAGATGTCTGCTAGTTTTGTTGTTTTTTTCTCCTCTTTTTAAAAAAAGAATGCTTACAAATGTGTATTTCCTCCACCCCCTAAAAAAAAGTTCCATATAACTTTATAATATTTTTCTTTTGGGGCACCTAGGTGGTGCAGTGGATAGAGCACCGGCCCTGGAGTCAGGAGGACCTGAGTTCAAATCTGGCCTCAGACACTTGACACTTACTAGCTGTGTGACCCTGGGCAAGTCACTTTACCCCATTGCTTAAAAAAAAAAATAATATTTTTCTTTTATATTTTTTCCAATTTAAAAGAAGAAAAAGGAAAGTATTTTCTAGATTACTTTTTTAAAACCCTACAAAGTTTTATTTCATTTGCCACAAGGCAATGGACATTTCCCTCCCCCAAAACAAAACCATGGTGATGAAAGTGCTTGACTGAAAGTGTGATTGTTCTTGTTTTCAGGGAATAGAACAATTGAAAAAGGAAGAGAGAAGATGGGCTAAAAAAACAAAATGGATGAACATGAAAGCAGTGTTTGGCCACCCGTTCTCTATAGCGTGGCTTAACCCATTTGCTACACCCGACCAGGGGAAAGCAGACCCGTACCAGTATGTGGTCTGAAGGATCCTTGACCAGCACATCCAGTACACACAAAGCCACATGACAGCACTACCGCTCAATAAATTTTACATGAATGTTTAAACCGAAAAAGCAAAACAAAAACTTTTTTTAACATCAAGTAAAATGGCAAGCATTGCAGAGAAAAAAAAGCCCCCTTCTTCTGAGGAGCTCTGTTTTCTCAGGCTATCCAGGCAGTTTTTGGTGGTTGGAGCTCTTCCTCCTCCTCCTTCCTCCTCTTCTTTTTTTCCAAACCCCTTTAAATTAACTGTCCTGGCCTTTGGTTTGTTCTCTGCTTTCTGTTTGGCATAACTAACATGGAAGGGGCGCTGTTTCCTGGTGGTCGTGGCCGCCTCTCCTAACTGTGCGAGTTGTGACTTTGGTGGGACTGGCCTGTGGTGGTCCCAGCAGTGAGAACAGAGCGCCTTCTGCCTCCCAGTGCCTCTGGGGGCCAGCGTGGGGAGGAGGAACATCCTGGGGATAGCAGTGGGGCTCCTGGGAATTCCCCGAAGATGGACACTCAGTCACCGAGCTGGGAAAGGTTGAGGATCAGGGAATGGAGCCGATCAGAAGGGCCCCTTGGGGCACTGGCTTCCTGGGATGGTGGGAGTAGCTTTAAAACAAGGCCCGGGGGCCTCTGTTCCTTGCTCCTAATAAAGGAAAAGCGGTTCAGTCTAGCTGCCTTGTTGGGAGGGAGGGAGGGAGGGAGGGAGGGATGGGGTAAGTGGGAGTAAAGACTGTTTCCACCAAATCAAGAAATTGTGCCCTCTGTTAGTCAGTAGAATGACTTGGATGGGCAATTTTTCCTCAGTGCAAAATGCCTTAGACTAAAAGAAGAATGAGAGAGCAGCTCAAGCCATTGTTTCCTCAGTGAGATACCAGTTAAACAGTGTTGGTGATGGGGGATGTGGAGGAGGTGGCAGAGACCTTGGTATCAGAATGCTGGCCCCTGCTATAGGCGGGCATAGACACACCCTCTCTAGAATGATTCATTTTCAGGGATTAACATTTACAAACCCCTCAAAGCAAAGTCACCCTCTGATATCTACACACAGTAATAAATACACATACACACGTCAGTTGGAAGCAGTGAGGTTTTATGTGCTAGGGATTCAGAATGCTACTGTCATAGATGATGCAGGGAGAGTGGGTGCAGACTGGCCTGTGATTTCACAGATCCAGCAGAAGGAAGGGCACACAGAACAAAAAGGTGATCTCAACCTCTGTGACCAAGGTGATTGGGGTTTTATGTTGGAGCAGGAATCCATGAATGTATTTGGAGGGAGGTGGGAAGACATTTTGAGTGCTGGATGTCTGGGTTCTTATCGGTTGATTTTTTTTTAAAAAAATATCCTTTTTTTAGCTTTCATTTTGAGAGTATGAATGAAATGTATTAAACATCGGTCCAAATCTGGGTGTGAGAAAGTCAATAATCTGTGCCACTTTTCAGAAAGTAATGTGAATGTGCCACATCTTTTTGATTCTGTTCAATGCTTCCATATGGAAAACACATGCAATAAAATTTTTCCAAAACTTGTTTTCTGATTTAGCTCTGTGACCTGTTGCAATATAAGGAGAAAATAAGCAAATTCTCCTTGCTATTGATGTGATTTATTTTTCCTGTAGTTCATTTTTAACCAATATTGTAACACTCCTTCTCTGGGGGAAAAAGAGCTTCTAACTGGCTCAGCCCATCAGGTGAGAAGATGTCTCAAGGACCAAAACTTTGGTTTCTCTGGACTAGATTCACTGTGTGAATCTCAGTCCTCTGCTCTGTATGAAGTCGAGATATGATTTCACACTTCAGTTACAGTAGCTGGGTTCTTGGGAAAAAGGGGAATGTCTTTTGCATGTGACCCCTTGGTTAAAAGCAAGTTAGAACAAGAAAAAGCAACTGCAAACAAAACTTTGCCTTTATCTAGCTAGTATTGCTTTGCAGAGATCTTAGCTCTTTGGTTGTGACCTTTCGGACTGAAAAAAAATCATTTCCTTCCTGTTTGACCAGCTCACTCAGTGACCTTGCCCAAGTCAGTTTCCTTTCCCTGCCTCACTTTCTCTATTTATGCAACAAATAATACTTTTCCAGTGTCCAGAGGAGAGAACAGGACCGTTTTCAGGACCTCTTAGCAATATTTTCTCCTTTTGTACATTAGGTGATTTAATTCTGTAATAATACTGATTACTTGTTTTAAAAATATATATATACTAAGAAAAAAATCAGCATTGAATCTTCATAGGAGTCTTAAAGTGGCTCATCCCCAGCTTGGAGTTAGCTTTTTGATAGTTGCCATGTTTAGCTGCCTTTTTCCAACAACAATCCCAAACTCACCCCAACCCTCTTCCTATCCAACTCCCCTTTGGATGGGACATAAGAAAACATAGCTCTGTGTTTGAATGCCTTTGAAACAGAAGCCATTTTCACCATTTCTAAGGACATTTCTGTTCCTTTGAACTAGATTCTGTTTCTTTAGTCCCTTTCAGATTTTTACCTGAGTATCTGAGGAGAGTAGTAAATGTTTTTGCATGTACACATGTACTGAATTTTCTGTGCCCTAAAAGCATAGGAAGCTTTCTCTGTGATCAATAATCTCTCCTGTAGATGATAACATTTGCCAAAAGAAGCACATTGTAGGGTTATAAATCGTAGTCAGCCTACAGTCTTCCTTAGTGTAGCATTATTGAATTTGGACTCAGTTTGATGTGGTGGAAAGAGTCATAGATGGGAAATCAGAAGACCTGAATTCAGATCTTGGCTTTTCCACTCACGGGCTGTCTCGCCTATCCTTAGCCCAAGGGCCTAGCTCCCTCCTCTGTCTAGTGAGGAGGCTTAGATGGCCTAGATGACCTCTCAGGTTCCTTCTCAGCTGTAGAATCCTGTGAGCCTGTGATAAAGGTGGGCAGAGGCATCCTTGGATGCACCTTAAGGAAAGGTGCTGTTGGGATACAAAGGAATACTGCCTGAAATTCCTTTGTCTTCCTTCTCTCTATCTTAAAAACCATGGATCCCAGGGCACATCTCCTGTACAGGATGTTGATTTGTGGTGCGGTTTGAGCACTGGTCCAAGAGTCCAGAGCTTGGCATTTGGTGCTGGCCGAATCTTTTTGCCTCTTGCTCTCAGTTTCGTCTGCAAAATGAAGGAGTTGGGTGCAACAATCTCTGTGGGCCCCTTGCAGCTCAACAATTCTATGATTTCTGCTCATGTTAACTTCATGCAAAATGAATGTGTGCATATGCAAATCAATGCAGCTCTGTTGATTAATTTTGTATGCAAATTAGTTTGTGTACAGATATGTATATGCCTGTCTGTGTTTGGTCTTAGTAGAGGCAGCATGGTGTAGTGGGGAACATGTTGAACTTTGAGTCAGAGGACCTGGGTTCAAATCCTGCTGTGCCACTCACTATCTGTGTGACCTTGGGCAGGTCATTCACCGTCTCTGAGCCTCAGTTTCCTCATTGCAAAATGGGGAAAGTAAAGCTTGCACTACCTACCTCACAGGGTTGTTGTGAGGAAGGCGCCTTGCGCTATATTCTTCCTCCTCCCCCCCCATTAGATTGTAAACCCCTCGGGGGCAAGGACTGTGTCCTTTTTTCATCTCTGTATCCCCAGAGCCCAGCACAGTGCCTTGCACTTAGTCAGCCTTTCTGTTGAATTGAATAACACCTTGTATTCACATAGTACTTCCCTTCTGAGACCCTGAGGTATGTTGCACGTACCAACCAACTTTGGGTCATCTAAGCCAATGGGAAAGGGAAAGCAGGGGTCATTGAGATCCACAGAGAATGTAAAAATCTCCTTTCAATCCCATCAGCCCATACATCTTTGTACGTAGTGCACGGCACTGTCTACGGCTGCTTTACCTCCTCCCTCCGTCATCTCCCCCACCACCCAATCTGTTTTACAAAAGAAAAGTGGCTTTGACCTGGCCAAACTGACTTATTTTCCCTAATGTATTTGGGCAAAGTGACTTAGTAGCCAAAAGGCCAGCAACAGAAGCAGAGGAGGAAGCTGGGGCTAACGTAATCCTCCAAATGGTTAATGGGTCTGAGTAATCTGAAGTTGATGGGCTTGTATCATCCTGTGTATCGATGATATAGATGAACCTGTATTTTTGTCCTTTGTATGTATGGCTACCTTTTTTTGGTTTGTTTTTCAATATATCTAACACCCCCAGAGAATGATATATATGAGAATGCCTTGTAGAAAATAAAGAATTCCCCATGAAGCGGGAGCAAGCTATTCGTCGGCTTTTGCCCTTCTCCCAGTGATTCAGTCAAACGGAAACCTTCCTTTCCCCCTACACCCACAGAGAACTTGTCTCGCCTCAGTGCTGTGTCTGAACCTTCTGGGTGTGTGTGAATGTGTGGATATCAGTGCATACACTCGGAAAAGAAAAGGGCTTTCTATGACCCAGCCAAGGGATCCTGCCTCCATGAGGGCATGGCAAGGCATATCGTTACCCGAAAACATCTTATGGAAATTAAAGAATGGAATGAACAGAAGAGCTAGACTTATTTCATCATAGGGAACAGTAGTCCACAGGTGTCCTGGCCATCTGTAGGGTAATACTGCTTCCCAGCCTGTGAGGAGAGCCTGGGAAAAGAGCCCAGAGGGTGGGTCTCCCGGACTTTGTCTGAGGGCCTAAGGAAGAAGGTAGTGGGAGGTCCTCTTGATCCTCTGAGTCCTTGAGACAGCTTTATTCTATGTGTGGTCACGGAGAGAAATTGGTTCACTTCTGCCCTGGATACAGTTTATTTCCCTAGGCCTCCTGTTCCACCCAAGTCAGTGGCCCAGCCCCTACCTTCTAGGAACTGCATTTAAGGCATTTCTGTTTCTAATCTTCATGCTATAGTGTGGTGCTCCATCAGAGTTAGGGATTTCAGCTAGTAACTCAAAGTCCACTCTACCTGCCCAGGCCTAGGGAACCCACTTCAGCATTAGATGACCCGAATTTTTTTCTCTCTTCATTCAGACTTCTGGCACCTGGCCATGATGGGGTAGGAGGGGAGGCAGAGGACATGGGTTCTAATCCCCTTCCCTTCTGGAACTCAGTTTCCTCAGCTCTAAAATGGGAGGGTTGGACTAGCTGGTCTATAAGCAGCTGAGGCCCTTCTGCAGGCCGAAAGAAGGAAGTCCCGTCGTCCTCCTTGCTCTTCTACTCCCCTACCCCTCACCCAACGAGGACTTTGAAGTGAATTCGGGTCCCCAGGGAGAGAGAGTTAGTTACTATTTACTTACCTTCTTTGCTGGACAGCCAGCTTTAGGCTTCCTGGGCTCCACTTTTCTACTGTTTTCATCTCACTGAAATGGGAGACTTCATTTTCTGAGTGCATGGTGACAAGCAACTTAATCATCTTTGTTTTCTGAGGATCCCTAGCTCTGATTACCTACTTGACTTCTTAAAGTCAGTCAGTCAGTGAGCATTTAAGTACCTGTTATGTGCCAAGCACTGTAAGTGCTGGGGATACAAAGAAAGGCCCCCTCAAATCTCCCTCCCCCCCCCAAAAAAGCAGTCCCTGCAATCTGGGAGTTTACACTCTAGTTGGGGACACCACTTGTAAACCACTGTGCATATACAGGGTAACTAGGAGGTCGTCTCACAGGGAAGGCACTGAGATTAAATTTGACTGAGAAAGGCTTCGGATAGGAGGTCACTTTAGGTGACGCTTAAAGAAAGCCGGGAATCTGAGGGGTCGAAATAGGGAGGAAGAACATTCTGGGCAGGGGGATGCCTAGTGAAAATGCCCTGAGGTGGGACATGGAGTGTGGTGTGTGAGAAAGCCAGAAGGCCAGTGTCCCTGGATGGTGGAGGACATACAAAAGGGCGGATAAAGTGTAAGAAAGCTGGAAAGGTGGGCTCCATAGGGAGTCATGGGAGCCGATTGAATAGGTAGAGGGGTGACAGGCCTGACTTGCCCATTTGGGAGGATCGATTGGACAGCTGAGGACGGATTGGAAAGTCAGTCATCATCTCTGAGCCTCAGTTTCCTGGTCTGTCAAATAGGAAGGATGATGTCTGCCTGATGTATTTGACAAGGTTTTTGTGAGGCTAAAAGAACTGGTAGATAAGAGATTACTTCAGAAAGTTAAAAAGAACTACAAGGAATTCAGTTTCTCAAAGGATAAACCATATTAAGCTCTGTGGGTAGAGAGCTGAATACAGAGGCAGTCTGGCAGAGTGGATAGAGAGCTGGTCTTAAAGTAAGGAC
The DNA here is from genome assembly GCF_900497805.2 of Vombatus ursinus. Lineage (NCBI taxonomy): Eukaryota > Metazoa > Chordata > Mammalia > Diprotodontia > Vombatidae > Vombatus > Vombatus ursinus. The sequence continues at coordinate 24,726,712 of NW_020954577.1, read as the reverse complement.
TGAGTTCTAGGAGGCAGTGTAGTATAGAGGAAAGAGCCCTGGCTTGAGGAGAAAGGACCTGGGTTCAAATCCTACCTCAAACACTAATTGTATGACTTTGAGCAAGTCACATCATTTCTACCTCAATTTCCTTAATTGTAAAATGACAGTAAGGCCCCTTCCTCCTCTAGGTCCATGATCCCGTTAATCCCTGCTCTTAACAAATACTGGTTTTATGACCGTAGGCAAGTACTTTAATTTCTCAGTGCCCAGGCAGCTCCCTAAAACTGAATTGATGAGCAGATACCTAGCAAGATTGGTAAGGAGAATTTACTCACTAGGAGTTCTCATCCAGTGAAATCACAAGTCAGCCAAACTCCTCCCCAGGTGAATGTAAGAGTTGTGTGGTACTATGGGAAACATATTGGCTCAAGAGAAAGAAGCTGTAGCTTCAATCCTGGCTAGCGGGCTAGTGTTTATGGTGCAGGGGACGTGTTATCTCATTGTCCTTACGACAGCCATGAAGGTAGGTGCTATTTTTGTCCCCATTTTACGGATGAGGAAACTGAGGCAAACAGGTGAAATGACTTACCCAGGGTCACACAGCTAGCAAGTGTCTGAGGCAGGATTGGAAATCAAGCCTTCCTGATTCCAACTCCCATACTCTATGCACTGCAAATCACTTCGCCTCACTGAATCTCATTTTTCCCATCTGTAAAATGAACGGATTGGACTGACTGACCCATAAAGTCTATTTCCAGCTGTGACGTTTCACGATCTTGTGAATGAATGGAAAACTAATTTCTCCTGAATTTTTACCACGGGCTCCATGAGGTGTGAGAGGCACTATCCCAGATGGGGACTTTTCAGACCCTGAGACCCAGAATATTAGCAGGTTACAAATGACCAGATACAGGAAAACTATCAGGATTTCCCTAAGTAAATTCTCTGAGTTCCTGGCCATTGCCTCCCAGGATAAAAAAACAAACAAACAAAAAAAAAAAAAAACAGGTGACTTGCACTAAAGGACCAGAGTATGCTGTCACATCCATCCCCAAGACACTGTCTTACCAAGATCTAAGAAACCCACATTTCAGAAATAGGGGGAAGAGAGCTTCCTGTGGCAGAGAAACATTCCATAGAACTGTAATAGTGGGGGGAGGGGAAGAGGAAGCACTTGGCCCGTGCAGGAGTCTGAAGTCCTGGGTTCTAAACCTCATTCGTCGTTCACGTGCTGTGTGATCTTGAGTGAGTCATTTCTCCACTCTGCCTCAGCTATAACATGAGAAGTTTGGATAGGGTGATCTATGAGGTCACTTTTGGCTAGAAAAGTCCAGATTCTAGTCAAGTCCTCACCGACGATAATGTGTTACCTTGAGCCACCACTTTGGGATGTGGGGAGAGAAGAGAATGCAGCAGTTACAAGACAGTGAGAGGCTTTCACGTGGCCGGTGGTGGCATAATTGGTTCACGTCAGGTGGCCTCCTGGCAGGCCATATGAGACAGCGGACACGGCCCTGGATTTGGAGCTAGAGGACCTTAATTCGAATCCTGATAATATTTGTCAGTTGGCGCTTAATAGACACTTGTTCATTTCCCTCCCTCCCTGCCTTTCTTCCTTCCAACACCTCCCAGAGTTTTGGTGAGGATCCCATGAGATGATATTTTTAAAGCCCTTAGCCCAGTGCCTGTTGCACAGTAGGTGCCTTGCCTTCCCTTCCTCTCCCCCACCCGTTTCTTGGCTCTCTGATCAGCAGGTTTGGGGACAGGAGGGGATCCTGTGCTGGTGGTTGTGGTTGGGGCCTCGGGAAAGAGGGCTAACCGTCAGCCTCTGGCTTTAACTTCTTGTAGCTTCTTCCCCATGCTCTCCTTTTAAATGGCCTGCCTGGTGAGTAACAGCCACGGGAGCAGGTGAGTGGATGGGGGTGGACGAAAGGCTGGCAGCATGGCTGGGTCTCATCTGAAAGTTTTGCTTACCCTTCCTGCTTGGTTCTGTGTGTGCTTTAAGAGGGTCCTGCCCCTTTCCCCCTAGGGCTGGTTCTCTCTCTCATTCCATTTCCTTTACATGGTGCCCGTGATGGAGGGAGAGGGGTTTTCACATGCTTCAGTCATTGGGTTTCCTGCTGGCCGAGAGATTCTCAAGCTGGGTCTAAGAGGCACCCCAGGCTCCTGTGGGTGGGAGCCACCTTCTTGCTTGGGTGTTAAGTTTGGCCCATCCAACAGCTGGCCTCACTTGGGCATCTGAAAGTCACTAAGCTGCCCATTTCATCACATGTGGTCAGTCGGATCGCCTTCATCATACACTCAAACGAGCTGGGCGGGCTGGTCTGCTGCTCAGGAGCAGAAGGATGGTGGCCTCAGGCTCGTGCGTCCCTGCTCTCGTGGGATGTGCCTAGGTTTGGTGTGGGCTGGGATGTTTCTTACTACGGGCAGGACTTGGAGGAGGAGGGACAGAGCTGGGGGCAGGGACAGGGAGGCCACATTCTCTGCACACCCGGCCTTCTTCCTTTACCTGCTGTGCTGCTCCGCCTACCACCCTTACCTGCCCTGTGACAAGGATGCCGTTGCGTGGAAGGGGCCAGCCTGCTCGCCTCCTGGTTATGTAACTTTGGCCACATCTGTCTCCTCATTGACTATGCTTGTTAAAAGTTTCTTTGAATCGGTACTCTGAAAGTTCCTTAAGAACCCGTACTGTTTCATATCTTGCCATGGTACGCCCAACACTTCAGACAGGTGCCCAGCACATAGTAGGCGCTTTGTAAATGCACGCTGATTGATCGAGGGCTTCTCTGAGCAGTAAGCACTCACTCCCACCTCTGCATGTTACCTCCAGGGGCAGGTGGCACGTCCCCATTGCCTCCCTCCCCACGGCTACTCTCGTGGAATGGGAAGCCCTAGCCCCGAGCAGGGCATGCAGTGGGACTTGCGGGGTCCAGAGTTGCCTCACGTCCTTGCTTAGAGGTGTTACAGCTCTCTTTTCTCTCTCTCTCTCTCCCCCCCCTTTTCTCTCCCTTTTTTCCTCCAGGGCATCGAGCGGCTCAAGAATGAAGACCCAACTTGGGAGAGGACCGTCAGTTGGGAAGGGATGAAAGCAGCTTTTGGCGGCGATTTCTCCCTGAACTGGTTTAACCCTTTTTCAACCGTGGCCAACAAGACGGACGTAGCTCTTGCAGCAGTGGCCTCAGGAACGGCCTCGGGAAGCCGGGAAGGGTGCTCAGAAGGTTGCTCACAAGACTTGGATGAGTCTGAGGAAGTAAAATCATAAAGAGGCTTAGCCAGTGTGATGGGGATGTTGGAAGGGCCTGCAGCCCCAGTGATACGCTTTAGAAAGAAAACCCAAAGCAGGAAGGAAAAGACTTCAGCTTATGGGATTTCCCCCAAAACCTCCAGTCTGGAAAGACCATTCCCTTTTAACCCATTCCTCCTCCCCTTCTTACTCTTGAGAGAAGAAGGACCAGCCTTTCTCTGTGGTTCTCTGAGAACGTGGCCTTGCACTTAGTGTCACGTTTCCCTGTCATGCTGGACACTGAGCTGTTTTTCTGGCCACCGTTCTCAGCTTATTACCATCATCAAAGTAGATCCTGGAGGCTGACTCCTTTTACCTCTGCTTCTCCTGGGAATCCTGTCCTTCTGAAGAACCAGAGAGACTAGACTCATTCCCAGGCCCTTGGAAGTGGAGCTCAGGAAAGGCAGACCAGAAAAGAGCCCGACAGGAGTCAGTGGAGAAAGCTGGAATGGAGGAAGGGGTTAGAAGGGAGAGTTAGGCTCAAAGCCTGATGGCAGGGCCCTGACTCTTGAGATTTGTGGCCCCCAGTCACATCCCTGACTTCTGGAGGTTGGCACTAAGTCTAATTCGTCTAGAGTAGATAGAAATTAGGAAATAAAAGCACTTCCCCAAATGTGGGAGCGTTTCAGGGAATATCTCCTGTTGCAAAGGGGAGAGAAGGCAGGGCAGGTCACGATAATTTGCTGTCTTGTGTTTCTGTGTACAATGGCCTGACTTCCTCTTACCTTGGGCTCAGACTTAGAAAAGTCAACCCAGAGGGATAATAGCCACTACAAAAAGGAACGTCCCACTATTAGCTAATTTTTTAGAATGCCTGGCCACCGATTGGCCCAGAGTGCAATATATTACTCACAAGAACGTCAGGGGTTGTACCACTGAGGTGGCATATTTGTTTTCATGTCTCCAGTGGCAGGATTAATTTAAAAGAGAACTCTAGTGATGAATTCAACATGTACAGTACTAAGGAGATTAATTTATGCATATGTGCACTGGGAGATATGGCTCATGTTGGGAACATGGCACAGGAAATCAGCCCACTGATAGGTGATTCTCATTGATTAGTCAGCAGGGTTTGGCTGGCACCAAAAAAAAAAGCTTATGTCCAATATATCCAAGTGCCTTTATCAAGATGAACAATTTGGAGATTATATTACCTTATGAAATAATGGGTAAGTGTGAGTGTTAGTGTGTTACATGTAGGAAAATCCATTGAAGGGCAAGGGCATAATGCCAATTGATGGCCTGAATGTTTATGTTCAACCTCTCTGCTATTGGGTCTTCTGTCAGGGCTCTTTAGTTTAAATCTCCCTTACAGGGAAAATTCACCAATTCACATAGGCTAATGGGACCCCCAGCAGATTTTAAAGAAAACCTTAAAAGCAGTTCAGGTCTTTACAAGAAAAAGAAAAAGAAAAAGTCAGCCTCCAAAGAAGGGTCCCAGTTAAAGCAGTTAGGTTGGCATATTAAAAAAGCAACAACAAACTTTGTATCCAAGAAACTTGTTTCCTCCTCAAGTGGATGGGTGGTACCTTTGATGTGCTCCCTCAGTCTAATCAGAGAGGTGTCCAGCTATTGTTTGGATGCAAAAGAAAACATTGGATTTTCCTTCCATGTGTCTTGTGGGTCACATACACACACATATGCACACACACACACACACACACACACACACGCACAAACGCACACATGCATTACCACTTATTGTCTTCTAACATCCCTGGCCACACCATCTCCTGGTCAGGTGTGATCCTGGCAACTGGATACTGACTTGTGACAATACAGCTTTGATGGGGCAGAAATGCTCTTGCTTTCCATTCAGTCATAGCCTCGCCTCACCCCCCAACTTAAGAAAGGGGAATGGTCTTTCTGCCTAGTGTTCCCACCAGGCCCCTTGGTATGAGGCCGAGTCATCACCCCTTAGCCAGATGTCATTCAGAAACCTAACTATCCACCCCTCCCCCCAACTCCCCCTGTGATTTAACCCTTCCCTTCTGCTGACTAAGGCTGCTGGGCTTCAGTCCTGTTTTTCTAGTCCCCGTTTAGATGAAATCAGCTGAAAACTAACTCAAGTTGCCCTGCCAGGATTTGTCTGAGCTGGCTTCAAACCTGCCCAGCAGCTGCAGTATACTACTCTATCTTGGTTCTAAGTTCAAAAGAAGGCATGGTTGCCCCACTTAATAAAGCCAGATCAGATTTTTTTGTGATGTGGACATAGGGCAGTCTTCATGTCATGGTTTTCATGGATGGGGAGAGAGAGAAGATAGCAAAACAACAACCCTGTCAGAATGAGGCCATGTGAAGGATGATAAGTAAAGTGGGTGTTGGAATCTCTTTTGTTACCACTAACCACAATTAGTGTGCCTCTTACTGATGTGACCAGCGAATCTGGGGAATGAATAACTCAGTAGATTGTAGCAGCTTCCACCATAAACACACAGAATACAGAACCCCAGAAGGTCACTTCCTCCTTTGGCCCCTTAAGGTTTTATGAGGCTTCTGGGTTGGCCTTTTGATTTTCTCAGGAGCAGCTTTATTATTTATGAAATGAGAACACCCTGAGCCTCAGATGGCTCTTCGGACCAGATAAACTTAAATTTAAGACTGGTTGCTGAACTACGCGTCACTCGGTGGTTAGGAATCCAGTGTCATTGTCTGAAAGCAAAAGGAAGGAATTGTTCTCTGAGGGTACGGACCAGTGTTGTCCTCCCATTCAGCAAGAGGCAGCTTAGGACTTAGAGTACAAGTTTTATACCAAAGAGCCAGCCTACCTGTGGAAGTGTTGTGGTTCTTCATGCAGTCTTTGTGTGTGATAGAGGAAGTAGCATTAGGGACTGACTTAAAGGAATTAGGTAGAAGGAAGAGCCTACAAGTCTGAGCTGCAGAATTTATCTGGGAGGCCAGGCTTGGGACAGTCGGCCCCGCAGCCTCTCCAAAAACAAGTGGGCAGTCCACTCATCAGAGGTGCACTAACCTATTTGTTCTACCTCTCTGCCCAGCAGGGAGGCGCATACCCTAAAGCATGGACCTAAAGCAGGATCTTGGTGTGGGGCTCACCCTTGAGATGGCAGCTAGGGCCTTGTTCACTGTCTTATCTGTAAGAGCTGAACAATTCCCAATCCCCTCATCTGCAGACCAGAAACAGCAGCCTCGGTCCTATTACTGACACCCGGTCTAGGGTGCCGATACCTGCTGGGCTTTCCTTTGCATCTGATCAACTGTCCTCTCTGGCTACCTGATGCTCAGGCCTGAGGCAGAAGTGTTGCTCTGTCCACAGTGAAGTGAACCAAAGCAGTTTTGGACACGGCCACCCACCGGGGGACAGGGTTGCAATTGATCCCCAGCTACAATTCCTTGGCCGCAACTGAAAGCTCAGTCTTCAGGATTTGCAAAAGTTCTTAGGGCCAAGGGAATCATGAGATGGGTTCTGCTGTTAGAAAACGCTGGGCTCAAGTGTTTGCCTTTGGGTGTGAGAGGAGAACCCCTTAGCTTGGAGTTTGGGCCTCTACATTGGCATCCAGGGCCATTTTCTTTTGTGTCCAGGAACAAGAGAGCTCTCTTGGAAGCTGGTCCTCTCTCATCCTCCGCCTTCTGTATGCCTGTCTAAGGCCCCTGGCTGGAATTATGCAACCTTCTGAGAAGGCCCATCTGGGCTGGAGGGGAGGGGTTCTTTCATTTCAGGGGTAGAAAATGAAGGGGTGTCACGCACCTCCAGAGCCCACAGGTGCTGCTCCTCAGTTCCAGCCTCCAAATGTTTTCTTGTGCTCTTGGTGTCTGTAATAATGTTTGGTGCCTTGGAGAGTTTCTTTATTTACTAAAACATGTCATTTCTCTCACTGTTGGCTCAGCTGTGTTATTTATCACCAGCAAGGGTGGAACCACCACCATCTTCAGTGAGCAGTCTATAGAATCTTTCTAGGCTCAAGCTCAGCCCTGTGTAACCAGACCCAGCAAGAGTTAGAGAGCCATAAGGGGAAGGAGGGCAGGGGTGGTAGAGCACGGCTCCTGGTGTGAAGGACAGGCAAATTATGGACAGTTACCCTTAGTTGACTCAACATGCATTTATTGAGTGTCTGCTGTATGTATAGCAGGTCTGACCCAGGCCCTGCGAGGGAGACAGACAAATATAAAACACGACTTCTGCCCTTCAGGGCTAAGCAGCCTCATAAAGAAAACAAACCAAAAACCTATAGGAAAGCAAAATAATAATCGGGAGGCTACATAAAATGAATTGCCAGGGATTGTGGTGGGGAGGGAGGATAAATATTTTTTTGTTGGTTTTATTCAAAAGGGACCTGCAGAGACCCACAAAGAATAACTAAAGGAAGGAAAAATTGCTTCTTTGAGGTGAGGATAAAGGAGAGAGAGCTGATGCTTTTCTTGAAAAAAGGCAAAGGGGTCAACTTAATTACATTTCTGAGTGTTTAAAGGATATTAATGAAAATAATGATCTTGTTTCCTCATGTGCAAAATGAGTGATTTGAATAAAATCAGAGATTTTGAGCTGGAAAGGACCTCAAAGGCCATAAGGAAGCTTGAGGCTCAGGGCAGGTGGGGAGTGAAGTGACTTGTCCAAGGTCGCACAGGTAATATCAAAGGCAGGACTGGAACCCTCACTCTGAGGCCCTTTCTGCCTCTACAACTGTTATTCTGCAGCTACTTCTTCCTATCTGGAGAGCCTAACAAGATATAATGAATTTAAAGCAAGAGAGGTTTCACAGGGAGGGCTTTGTGTATATCAGGTGCTTAATAACTGTTCACTAAGTTCAGTTGTTTATAAGAAAGCACTCCCATGATCATCGGCAGAATCCAACACTAGAGCAGACTCCTAAGGCAGGTTTTGAGGTCTCTATCCTTGGAGATGTTTTTAGAACAGAACAGTTTAGAAAAATTCATCTGGAGACTAGAGCCCATTACAGCCAGATGTTGCCTATATGTCTCAAGTTCTACATTGTTCAAGAGGGAGGCTTGTCCTGAGGACCTCTTCCCATGTTGTATCTGGATTCAAAGCAGTCTGGCTGCTCCTTGACTACCTGGGCTGCCTCACTCTGGACAAGCAGGTTATTAGTAGGAATCCCTGCTTCCTCTAGAGGTGCTAGAGAATCCCAGCAGGAAGAGAGGATCTTCAAGCCCCTGACCTAAAGGGGTTTTTACTGTTCACTTTAGTCCTTTATCAGAAAGAAGAAATGGACAGCAGCAAGAACAGAGAGGAGAAGGAAAAAACCCTCAACCCATAAACTGACCATATGTTCCCCAATAATGGAAAGAATTGATTGAGCCAACGTCAGAGAACTGGTCCAAAGTGTGGCTGAGTTCAGAACTTTGTCATGAGGGGAGCTAAAGTGTGTAGCTGTCTGTGCCTAGCCTAAGAAAAGAATAAGAACAAGAAAAGCCAGCAGTTGGCTAACAAATCTCAGAAATCTTCATGGAAGCTTCAGTTATTTCAGTTATTGGTGTCTTCAACCCTCAAACATTTAAATGCCTACTATGCTCAAGGCACTGTACTGGGTACATAGGTTGATGTTGCTGGATTAGAATGATCTAGTCCCTGCCCTCGAGAAATTTCCATTCTACTGATGATGAGATAGATGGCTTGATGAGGTGGGCTCTTTCTTGGCTTGTGGTACTGCTTGAAGTAGAATGGACCCGCATGTCTGAGACGAGCTGGGTTGACAAGAGTGGCCATCAGCCTAAGAGTATATAGTTAGAGCTGGAAAAGACTTTAGGGGTCAACTGGTCCCACCCATTTGTTTGACTATGTACCTGACACATGGTAAGAGCTTAAGACGCGTTTGTTGATTGACTAGCTAATGAACTGGGTCCAGAGAGGATCGGGCCAGAGTGTGCAATCAGGAAGAGCTCAAATCCTGCTTCAGTTATAACTGGGTGACCTGGGGCTATTTTCTTAACCTTGCTCAGCCTCTGTTTCCTCATCTATAAAATAAGGATGATAATAATAATAGCACTTACCTCACAGGGTTGTTCTGAGGATTAAAAGAGATAACATATGTAAATGCCTTGTAAGCCTTACGTTGCTATATAAATCACATCTGTTATTATCACCCATGGTCACACAGGGACTTTATTTTATTTACATGGTCCCCCTGTCAACCCAACTGCTGTCCTTGTGGTCACATACTACTCCTGTGAAGTGGGAATTTTTGGAACTTGAAGGTGACAGGGGTCAGGAGTAACACTGCCGCCCAGATCCAGTCACTTTTTGTAACTCCCTAGCCCCTGTCCCATGAGATCCAGCGGCAGGTTTTGACCCTAGGCCTCAGGACTCGAAGCACATGCGTGACATTTTTGAGAAGACCATCAGTCAAGTGGGAGGCAGCCAGGCCCATCTGTTAGCCTCTTCTTAACCTTAGCAAGAGTCTCATAACATCCAGCCCTTTTGGGAAAGGGTGGAGCAGAAGCTGGGAGAAAGTGAATATTTTGGTTTCTAGTCAGTCAAAGGAAATCTTTTCCAAACTGGGCTTACTGGGAAGGGGGAAGGAGGGAAGCCTGAAGCCTAAAAATCTTTTTTTTTTTCCAAAATCAGTTTTCCTGTAATATTTAGTGAGCCCACAGTCTGAATATCATGAGACAACTGAAAAGGACCACCTTTCCCTACAAGAGTCAGAAAGACCTGAGTTCAAATCCTACCTCAGACACGTGACCCCAGGCAAGTTTCTCAGTCCCTTTGTGCCTCAGTATTTTTAACTGTAAAATGGGGATAATAACAGTACCTACCTCCAAGGATTATTGTAAGGATCAAATAAAATGATATATGTAAAGCATTTTGCAAGCATTAAGGTGCTATATAAATGCTAGTTATTATTATTCAGAAGTGGGAGAAGTTTTAAGTGCAGATACCCCTGGGATAAGATCTTCAGTTCATCCAAAGAATTATTTTGGTAGAGGCTGTGAAGGTCTGGAGAAGGGCACCCTAGAAGAAAGGAAGGAGGGTGCATAAAAAGGCTGGGAGGCCCCAAGACCAATCTCTGCCTAGCCCATGTTCTGTGCAGAACACGCTAAGGCTGGCAGGTGAGGGCAAAAATTGCTCAGCCAGCACACAAAGCCCTTCACCCAGCCAGGCCTTGGCCAGGTTCCCAAAGCATGGGGCTGAGACTCCAGGTAATGGGGAAGTTCCCATCCCTCCTGAGGCCTTCTTTGAAGTGGCCTATCTGGGAGACAACTCTGTTTACTTTGGTTAGGCCTCCAATGGCATGGACTCAAGACCCTTTGCCATTCTGGGGCTCTCCTCTGGATATTCCAAATCACTTAACACTGGGCTTTGCACCCAAAAGGTGTTCAATATACCCTTGTCACATGAACTAATGAATGAACAAAACACTTACATAAAAGAGTCAAAGTAGCCACAACCTTAGAATTCCATCCTTTACCAGCCCTCACATCTGTACGTACCCAAGTCATAAAGTCTAACCATATATAACCCATAACCTAATTCCCCGATGGAAAATACCACCATTTCCAATCAAACCAATGAATGAGTTCTCTCTCCTTCCCTCCATCTCTTCAACGGCAGAGAACTTCTCACTCAGTGACAGTGAACACCTTTTCAGCATAAATCTCTGACTTTGTTAGTATTCAGTTTGGCTATGATTTTCTTCTTTCTAGTCTTTAATCAGTCACAGAATATTTGGCATTTAAAGATCTCATTAGACAAGATATCCCAGGAGAATTCAAAGACAGACATGAATTAATTCACATATATTATTATTGTTTATCTTATGTTTTCAAAGAGGACCAGTAACATCGTGGGATGATGTCTTGACTTGTGAGTGAATTGGATTTAAGTGAGGCAGAGTTGCACGGTCATCGGCCTCACTCAAGACAAAATTCAGGACAACTAGTGATGGCCCGGGATGCAGTGGAGGACCTTGGCATCTTCAATGTCTGCCTAAGCTCTAAGCACTCCACAGTGCCTGCTTCAGCCACCTTCATGGCTTTTGGAACAAATTGTTCTTCATGTCATTTTTTTTTTGTCTTTTTTTTTTTTAAGTGAGGCAATCTGGGGTTAAGTGACTTGCCCAGGGTCACACAGCTATTAAGTGTCAGGTGTCTGAGGCCAGATTTGAACTTGGGTCCTCCTGACTCCAAGGCCAGAGCTCTATTCACTGTGTCACCAAGCTGCCCCAACAAATTGTTCTCATTTGCCCATTCCACCAGGGGAGGTTTTCACATGCTTGGGATTGACATCTCCTTAACTCACCAATGGATTTGAGGTTACCCTTAACCTGGTTTAGCCCATCTGCCCAAATGGTTTACCAGGGCATGGCTGCTGCACATGCTGCAGCTTCTTGGAACCACAGGTGAGAGCTGAGTGCCAGGTAGACGCCAAAGGTGAATGAGCAGCCCTGAAAAGGGCTTGACAAGCCCTCACACCAGAGGTGCTAGTCCTCCTTGAAAACCCCATACACTCCTCATGTATATTAAGCACCTACTGCCTATCACTGTGCAAGGCACGAGTGGAGATACAAAGTTTAGAGAAGGCACGATCCCTGCTTTAATGGCTCTAAGAAAATATAGCACATACACCCATAACTCCTTTCACTCAGTCGATGCTTGTCAGTCATTATGTGTCAGGTATTGTCTAAGATGCTGAGAACGCAACAAAAATGAAACAGTTCCTGCCTTCAAGGAGCCTAACTTCTGATTATATCAATTATTCTTCAGTTAGCACCAGATCAAAGGAGGTAAGGGGCTGACTTCGCTTTGAGTCAGTTCTGTTGGCCTCCTCTCTCCTCTAGCACCCAGGTGATGGGCTTCCCTCGACATCATCAGCACCTTGCTCTGAATCTTGGGATTTGGTGGAGAACCCTCATTGTCTTTCTATCTTTACCTCCTCTGGGTAGATATTTACCTTGCCTGCCCTTATGGTAAATAAGGTCAGGGTGCCCCATTTCCACCCTCTTCTGCCAGAGTTCCTCACCAGGTTTGCACTCGTCCTTGAGCCCAAAGGAGAAATTGCCTTGTGGCCAAGTTCTCTTCCTAGGCATGACCCAGGCTGAGGTCTTTGCGGCATCTCCCCCCCCCCCCCCCTTCCCATCACAGACTGGAGTGAAGCATCTTCAGTCCTCATCTTGAATGCAGGATATGACAGCTCTGGGGAATGAAAGATCCCTATTCTGCAGGCCCTGTCCACTTTAGGATCTCATCCTGCTCTTCCCAAGGATTATTTCATCATCTTATTTCACATGATTATTCCCCTGATGGTTTGTCTTGCATGTTTCCAAGAAGAATCTCATTTTGTTATTTCCTGTCTCCCTTTCTAGCTCTTTCTCAGCCCCAACTTTACTTTTTTTTTTTTTCAAAAAATAAGTTTTTTAAAGGTTAGTAGGCTACCAAGCTTGTTTTCTCTTGGATGGGCATTACATGCTTAATTTTGAGGATTTCAATAATCTCCCAGACAAGGACAGTCATAAATTGTTTTTTAAACAGAAGGGTAAAAACACCACATTTATAAACAAATCTCTAAAGATTTTTCCTTGACCCAATGAAAAAACTTAATTTCTAAACTTTTTTTTCCAAAAAGAAGATTTTTATTGATGTCTTTTTTTTTAACATCACCATAGTTTCCTCTAATATCCCTCTGCCTTCACCTCCTTGAGAGCCATCTCACATAACAGTATTTTTAAGACAAAAAACAAAAAGAGGGAAAAAAAATCAATATAATTAATCAATACATTGAAAAATTCTAAAAAACATGCGACATGCAACACTTGTAGACCTCTTGCCTCTGCAAAGGGGTGGGTTGGGAGTATCTTTCTATATTTCTTCTTTTAAGCCAAGCTTGTTCTTTCTACTTTTGCCAACAGTTGCTTTTAATTTGTGTGAGTATGAGGTTCCATTTACATTGGATTATGGTTGTGCATATCGTTTTCTTGGCTCTGCTTACTTCATTCTGTATCAGTTCCTGTAGATCTTTCCATGTTTGTCTGTATTCATCACATTTATAATTTCTTACAGCACAGTAATATTCTATTACATTCAGGCACCACAACTTGTTTAGCCATTCCCCAATCAGTGTGCTTATACTTTGTTTCCAATTTTTGACTGTCACAAGAAAAGTTGCTATTAATATTTTGGTGTACATGGATGGGGTCTTTCTTCTTATCAATGGCCTCCTTGAGGTAGTCCAGTAATGGAATCTCTAGGTCAAAGATTATGGAAATTTTAGTTATTTTATTTGCATAATTCCAATTTACTTTCCAAAATGTGCCCATTTATAGCTCTACCGATAATGTATCAGTGTACCTATGCCTCTCCAGCATTAACTATTGCCATCTTTTTTCATTTTTGCTCATTTACAGGGTGTAAGGGAAACCCTTAGGATAGTTTTAATTCACATTTATCATTATTATTAATGATCTGGAGTATTCTTTCATGTGGTTGTTAGTATTTTACAATTCTTTTTTTTTTTTTTAAGGCAGTTGGGTCTAAGTGACTTGTCCAGGGTCACACAGCTAGTAAGTGTCAAGTGTGTTTGGTCTGAGGCCGGATTTGAACTCAGGTCCTCCTGACTTCAGGGCCAGTGCTCTATCCACTGTGCCACTTAGCTGCCCCAGTAGTTTGCAGTTCTACTTATGAGAACTGTTTGTTTATATCCTGCGACTTATCTATTAAAGAATGGCCATTGGCCTGAGAGAGAGACAGAGAGAGAGAGAGAGACAGAGAGAGAGACAGACCAAAAAACAGAGAGACAGAGAGACAGAGACAAAAAGAGACAGAGAGAAAGAGATTGGTTATTGGGGGTGGGAGGAAGCATTTGTTAAGCACCTACTATGTGCCAGGCTCTGTGCCAAGCACTTTAAAAACATTATCCCATTTGAGCCTCACAACAACCCTGTGAGGTAGGTGCTATTATTATCCTCATTTTGAAGTTGAGGAAATTGAGGCAAACAGAAATTAAGTGACTTGCCCAAGTTCACAAAGCTAGGAAGTGTCTGAGGTCAAATTTGAACTCAGATCAGGCACAGCACTTGGGTTCCATTGTTTCTCATTCTTCCTTGTCTCATTTGTTCCATTGATCTACTTCTCTATTTTTTTTTTAAACAGTGCCAGGTGGTTTTGATGTGGTTTGTAATGTAGTTAGAGGTCTGGAAGCATATTTCTCCTTTAAACTTGCTTCTTTTCATAATTTCCCTGGATTTTCTAGCTCTTTTATTTTTCAGAAAAATATACCTTTGATTTTAATTGGCATAGCATTAAAAGGGTAAATTAACTTTGGCAGTATTGTAATTTTCATTTAGTTGGCATAATTCTACCATGAACATTGAATATGCCTCCAGTTATTTAAGTTCTTCATTTTTATGTTGTTGTTGTTCAGTCATGTCCTATTCTTTGTGACCCCATTTGGGGTTTTCCTGGCACTGGAGGGGTTGGCCATTTCCTTCTCCAGTTCGTTTTACAGATGAGGAATTGAGGCAGACAAGGTTAAGTGATTTGCCCAGGGTCACACAGCTAGTAAATATCTGAGGCTAGATTTGAATGCAGGTCTTCCTGATGCCATGCCTGATGCTCAATTCATTGAGCCACCTAGCTACCCATTATTTCTTTGAGTACTTTGTAATTGAATCTATACAAATCTTTTGTGTGCTTTAGTGAGTGATCCCCAGATACTTTAGGGATTTTGTAGTTATTTGGAACATGTGGTTTCATGTGGTTGTTAGTACTTTGCAATTCTGCTTTTGAGAACTGTTTGTTTATATTTCTGTCTTCTATTATAGTTTTTTAGGTTTTGTTATTATTTATAAATGCAATTGTATTTTGAGGTTTTCTTTTATAGCCTGCAACTTTATTGAAGCTATTAGTTGTCTTGGTTAATATCTTTGTTGATTCCTTGGGATTTTCCAAGTATATCATTATATCATCTGCAAACAGGGATAATTTTGCCTCCTCTTTACCTATCTTTATACCTTTAATTTCTTTTTATTGTCTTATTGCTAGCATTTCCAGAACTATATTGAATAATAGTGGTAAGAATGGGCATCTTTGACTTACTCCTGTATTTATTGAAACACGTTTTAATATATCTCCATTTCATATGATGCTTGCTTTTAGTTTTAGATCGATACTTTTTATGATATTAAAAAAGGTCCCTCTATGCCTGTACTTTATAGGGTTTTAGCATAAGAGAGTTTTGTGCTTTGTCAAAGGCTTTTCTCCTATCCGTTGGGGTAGATATTTTAGATGTTTTGGATTTTAATATGATTATTAATATGTTGATTGTTTTTCTTCTACTTAACCACCCTTATGTCCCTGGTATAAATCCAACTTGGTCATAATGAATAATTTCTTGGATATTTCACTATAGTTTGCTTGCCAAGATTTTATTTAAAAGTTTTGAATTGATAGTCATTAATGATATTGGTTTTTAGTTCTTCTTCCATGTTTTATCCTTCTCTGGTTTAGGTCTTTAGGCTATATTTTTCTCATAAAAGGGATTTTGGTAGGGTGATAGTTTTTGTCTCATTTTTTGAGAATAATTCATGTAGCATGGGTGCTGATTGTTCTTTAAAAGGTTAATAGAATTCTCCTGTGAAACCATCAGAACCAGGTTTTTTTCTTTGATAGTTCCTTTACAAGTAGCTCTATTTCCTTTTCTGAGATTGAGTTATTTAAGATCTCTATTTGATTTTCTGCTTCTTAGGGCAATTTACATTTTTTGAGGTATTTCTTTATTCTTTTGTGTCCTCAGTTTTGTTAGCATGTAATTGTATATGATATTTCTGATTATTATTTTTATTTCTTCTGGTTTTGTTGTGAGTTCTCCTTGCTCATTTGCTATTTTGTTGACTTGATTTTCTCTCCACTTCTTTTTAATTGGATTAGCTAATGGCTTATTAATTTTATTTGTCTTTTCAAAGAGCCAGCTTTTAGTTTTATTTATCATTTCTATAATAATATATAAACAAATAACAAGTTCATCTGTTTCCCCACTAAATAGATCCTCTCTTGAGTTTATTTTAGGTTTATTTTTTGTTGGCTTTCTAATTTTTTAAATGCTTATTCAGTTCAGTAAATCTTTCTTTTTCTATTTTACTAATGCATATTTATAGGAATGTGATTTTCTCTCTGAGGACTACCTTAGCTGCATCCCAGAAATTTGGTATGGTGTTTCATCATTATAATTTTCTTTTACACAATTATCAATTGTTTCTATTATTTGCTCTCTGCCACTCATTATTTAGAATTTTATTGTTAAATCTTCATTTATATCTGTGTCTTTTGTTTTTACTATTTTTGTTGTGTTATGGTCTATAAAGGATACGTTTACTATTACTGCCTTTTTTATATTCATTTGCAATATCTCTGTGCCCTAATACGTGGCCAATTTTTGTAAAAGTTCCACGTGATGCTGAGAAGTAATTATATTCTTTTGCAGTGCCATTTAGAAGACACCTTGAATCATTCAGCTCTACTTTCTCCAGCATTTTGGTCAGTTACACATTTCCTCCTTTTCTTTATCATCACATTAGATTTGTTCAAAACTAAGAGAGGGATATTGAAATCTCCTGTCATTATTGTGTTGTCTGTGTATTCCTATTGTTCAGTTAGTGTTTCCTTTAGGAATTTAGATGCTAAGCAATTGGAGGAAATGCATTTAACTTTTTTCTTTTTGCTCTATGAACATTTTAATTTACAAACAGCAATTTCCATATGTTTAATGTTGATGTTTTTTTCTTGTCTTTTAGCACAATGTAGTTTCTTGGTTTATCCCTTTTTATGTTTTGAATGTTTGTTTTTGGTTAGTCTGATAGCATGATTACAACTCCTGCTTTTTGGAATCACTTGATGCAGAATAATTTTTTTTCTTGTCCTTCATTTTATTTTGTGTATATCTTTGTTTTTAAAATAGGTTTTATGTAAGCAGTAGATTTTAGGGTTTTGTTTTCTTATGCAATCTGTCACTCTTTTTCATTTTATTGGATTGTTGAATCCATTCACATTTTAAATTATGAAAGTTAGGTTCATATTTTTCGCTATTTATCTCTAGAATTGGTTGTTGTTGATTTTTCAAATTACAATCATCCCCCCTCCTCCTTCTGCTGTAACACAGTGCTGGAATTTTCTGTAATTTTAGCTTAATCTGTGTTACAGTGACCCTATTCCTTTCAGTTCTCTTCCTCTTGCCCTTGAGCCCCTCCCTCCTATTTGTCACCTTTTCCCTTCCTCTTAAGTTTTTCTTATTAGTTCCTTTTTCTTTCTTTTACCTTGTTATTTAATTCTTCCTCTCTTTTTGCCCCCTCTCCATTAAGTAGTTAAGTAGTATCTCCCTTCCTGTCTTCTTCAACTTGTTTTGTTTATTTTTTAAAATTTCATTTCCTGTGCCTTTTTCTAAAGAAATTTCCTTCTCCTTTTTCTCTTTATTATTTATCTTCCTTTTCTGTCTGTTGTAGGTGTTATTCTTTGATTTGTGGCCCTTATATTTATTTAGTCTTTCTCTATTCTCTGAACTCCTCATGAAATTAAAATTTTTGAGGTACCTATTTTGAGTCTCTTTTTTTGGGGGGGGGGGGTGAGGCAATTTTCGGATTTGAACTCTGGTCCTCCTGACTCCAGGGCTGGTGTTCTATCCATTGCACCACCTAGCTGCTCCTTGAGTTTCTTTTTTAAACAATGCTTGTTATTGCCTTGTGGATCTTGTCTCTTGGCCCTCTTTTTTCTGTTGTGCCTCAATCTTAGAAATACTAGATGATAGGATATTGCCCCATAGGAAGAATCTTCCTATGTCCTTGATTATGCAGTTCATTACTGATCTTTGGTCTTTTCCCACATTTGCCTTAAATATCTTCCCAGGGTCCATGCCCTCCAACTCTTTTGAGTGTCAGCTGCCCATAGGAGCTGATTCCCCTTTTAAGGAGGCAAAATGAGTAGTCTCTCTAAGACCCAATCATTATAGATAATACCCATTGTGAGGTCCTTGTTTCCCTTTACAGGAGAGTTCTCTTCTCCCATAGAAGCATTCCTCAGTGGTACCCCCTTCTACCACTGAAACGAGATTGCCCTCTTTCCTTCCCTCTTTTTCAGTCTCTCCCTTAGTGTCATTGTCTATTCACCTGGAGGCCCTCTTCTTCCTGAGAGATTCCCTTCGTTGTTAACCTTTGATTCAATTATGTATCACACGTTCTCATCTGTCTTCTTTCTCTCATTGCTCTGTTGATATGTCCTTTCTTTCTGTTAGACCCACAAAACAAAACATTGATTCATCTGAAGATGGGTGTTGTGAGATCTAATCCATGATTTTTCTTCACCATCACTTCTGTTTGTCTTCTGCTTTCACCCTTGTCATCTCATGTACATTTAGGAAATCTCCTAATAGTTTCTCTGTTGTTATTTTCTTATTGAGGTTATCTTCGGTTCCTTGGATATCCAGTTCGGTGGATAGAGTACCGGCCCTGAAGTCAGGAGTACCTGAGTTCAAATCCGGCCTCAGACTGAACACTTGACACTTACTAGCTGTGTGACCCTGGGCAAGTCACTTAACCCCAACTGCCTAAAAAAAAAAATCTTCCATCTCAGTTTGTCGCTTATCCTCAAAGTGTGAGATTTCCTCCTCCTGAGATCTTAAGTAATTTTTCCATTCTCCCCCCTTTTTGCTCACTTTCTGATTCCCTCCCCTCTGGTGGTAGTTTCCCTAGGGGGTAGATCTCAAAGCATCTCAGCCTCATCCCGTGCTGGGTAATTCACAATTCACTAGCATCAGTCTCTGCCTTAAGTGACTCAAGGAGGGTAGAACAGCCCCTGGTGGATACTGGGCTCTTTTCCTCAGTCTTAATCCAGTACCATCCAGAGAAGACCCCAGCCCTCCCTGCCCCCCTCTCCCCCCCACACATACACATATATCTTGCTCTGTTCTTTGTTCCTCAGTTCTCTGGCCCAGTGCACAAAGTGCTTCCACTGTTGACCAAATTTCTGCCATTGAGATCTCCAAAGTATTGAAGGGCACAGTGGTTAAGGTATAGAGTTGAGTTCTTTAATTCATTTCACTCTCTTGTCGTTTGGCAAGGTGTCAGGGATCATTGGCTTTCTCTTCTGTTAATTCATTGAGTCTTTACCATGTTTGAAGATAGCTGAAATGGCTTTATCTCTGTGTGTGCTACAGAGACTCTAACACAATTAAATTCAGAGACTTCTCAAGGTGGAAGCAAAAAGTTACTCTTTATTACAATCTCATGAGAAGGGACGTCTACTCCTCCAGCACACTACCAGCAGGAGAGAGGCGAGGCACGAAGGACAAAGCAAGATTATACATCTTAACACAAACAAGAAACTCCCACCCCGCCACTATCCCTTACTCCCATTGGCTGGGAGGCAGGCTTACATTCTAGGTGTGAAAATCTTTCCCATTCCCAAAGAACAAGGAAACAGGTCATAGCCAATGCAAACATACATGTCCTTATTTAGTATACCTAATGCTGACGTGGCAGTGGCAATCAGGAGAGGGTTTAGGGCCGAATTAAACTTATGGCCTGTTCGTTCTCTCAGAGCCTATCTCTAGTTTTGAGACAGTCTTTTCATCACCACCCTGAGAAGTCTTCACAGAGGTTATATCTCATTCATCAGCTATATAATTCATTTTTTTGGTGGTGGGGGAGATGTGATTTGACAGGTTGTAAGGACAGAAGAAAATATCTAGATCTTCATCTTATTGGTCATAGGATCACAGTTTTTCCTTTATTTCTTTAGAAGCAACATGGGTTCGTGGATAAAATTCTGGACTTAAGAGTCAGGCAGACCTGCCTCAGACCCTTACTAGCCATGTGTCTCGAGGCAAGTCACAACTCCCTGAACCTCTATTTCCTCATCTTTAAAATGAAGGGGTTAAGGGCAGCTAGGTGGTATGGTGGATAAAGTGTTGGCCCTAAAGTCAGGAGGGCCTGAGTTCAAATTCAGCCTCAGACATTAGCTGTATGACCATGGGCGAGTCACTTAAACCTATTTGTTCATTTTCCTCGCCTGTAAAATGAGCTGGAAAAGGAAATGGCAAACCACTCCAGCATCTTTGCCAAGAAAACCTCAGATGGGGTTATAGAGAGTCATATTGAGGTTTGGATGTTAGGAGTGCTGGGACCCCAAAATCATGACACATGGGTCCTGCCCAAAAGAATTCCATCAAAGTCTTCTTTCAGCCAAAGACAAGGTTTATTAAAGATCAGCCGTATTGGCCAGACTCTTAAGGAGTTTGAACAAGGAAGTCTCAGCCCCTCACTGATGGCCTTTCTTATATACAGAAAGACTATGGGAGGGATCTGGAGTGGCCAAGTAGTTTTAGGTGACTGGAGGAGGGGCTGGGAGAAGGGGTGTCTTGATGAGAATGGCCAGTAAACTGGAGTGACTGGAGGGTCTTGGGAGGATCTGGATGGGAGTGACTGGGAGATTGAATGGGATCTAGATAGGGTCAAGGATGCGCAGCAGTAATAGACAAGGGAGGGCTCGGCTCAATTAACATAACAAAGAATTGGGAGATTGGGCAGAAGGAAAGGCCTGAGGAGTGGATTGTAGCCTCAGGCAACCAGTAGAGACTTCCTTGGCCAAGTGAGTTCAAGGAAAATTCAAGAGTTTTCTGGGTCTTGTAGACAAATGGGACCCAAATTCTTCTTGGGGTGAGGGACAAAGATCTCGGCTTGGGCCTGTACCCCATCAGTTGGACACAACTGAAACAACTCCACAACAAAAACCTGTTAAAAATGATGGAGCAGGTAGCAGAAGAATTAAGTTTAAAAAAATAAAGTAAAATGAAGGACATAGATAAAAGAGATAAAAGAAAGGGAAAAGACCCATATGTATAAAAAACATAGCCATGCTCTCAGGCGTAGCATTAAACTGGAAAGTAAGGGAGTATCTAATGATGGGGTTGGGGTCTGGCCCCAGAAAGGAAAAACCCTGGACTTTCCCACATGGTCAAATCTCTGGCGGTCACCTGAGGCTATAATCCCATCAACTGGCTTTTCATTGTGGCTACACCCAATCTCCCAATTCAGTTAACCTAACCTGGCCTTCCTTTGTCTTACCTGCCTATGTATGGTCCCTGACCATTTCCCACCCTATAATCCTAGCTAGGTTCCATTCTCCCTTGGCCACAAGGTCCAGGTCTGAGGAGTTCTGTTCACCCCAGCTTACTGCCCAATATGATGGATGTTCTAAATAAACCTTGTCTTTGGCTGAAAGAAGGCTTGGGTCAAATTCTTTCAGGCAGGACCTGCGTGTTGTGATTTTGGGGTCCCAGCCCCCTGAACCCCTAAACTGTATCACTACCAAGTAGGGAATAGTTAAAACAAATTTTGGTATGAATAAAATGGAATACTATTTTACTGTAAGAAATGATAAGAAGGATGGGTTCAGAGAACCCTCAGAAAACATACGAGCATCAGATCGAAGTAAACTGAACAATGAGAATGATTTATACGACATTGTAAAGACAAACAACTTTGAAAGATTCAAGATCACTGACCAATGTAATGACTAACCATGATCCCAGAGCTGCTGAGAAGCAGGCTATCCACCTCCTGACAGAGAGACAATGCATTCAAGATGGAAAATGAGACATATATTTTTGGACATGGGGTTTTGCTTGACTGTGTATATTTGCTACAAGAGTTTTGGTTTTCTTTTTTCTTTTAAGTTGGGGAGGGAAATGGAAGTGAAAGAAAAATGTTTGTTCATTGAAAACAAAATGAAATGAAGGGGTGGACTTGATGGCCCCTTAGATCTAAATCTCTGATCCCAGGTTTGACCCCCAGGTATAGTGCACGCTCATTAGCTGGATTGCTCTCGGATTTGTTTAGCAGCCCGTGTCCGGATCAGTCCCACCTGGTTCTTCCTGTGAGCTCACAGCCAACTACTCCCCTCTTAGAGAGTCTCATCATTTTTCTGGGATTCAGCTCATCCTTTTCTTAGGCAATTGTCTACCCCCAGGGCCTGGTGCTCAGGCTGATGATGATGAGATAAGATAATCATTAAAGTATTAGTTGGGAAATTTCTTCTTACACTAAATTAAATCCCTGTAAGCTAAAGGAGAGAGTATGTATCCCAGCAGTGAGTCATCTTGGAAAGAGCTTTGACTCTGGGGTCAGAAAACATCAGGTAGGTTCAAATCCTATGTCTGTCATTTACTATCTATGTGATTTGGGGCAATATTACTTAGCCTTTCTGGGCTTCACTTTCCTCCACTGAAAAATGAGGGTGAACAGGGGATCTTGATCTTTTTGTGTGTCGTAGATGAGCAGCCTAGCAAAACCTAGGGACCTTTTCTAGTTTCAAGAATACAAAGGAAACCAATTATATTGGAAAATAGCTATCAAACTATTTTTAAAGAAACAAGTTCATGGACCTCAGGTTAAAAACCGCTGACCTAAGATGGCCCCTTAGGGGTCTTCCAGCTGCTAGCCTATGATCCTACAATCAACTTCCAGGAAAATAAGTCCTAAGGAAAGGGCAAGTGTTCCTTGGTCTTCAAATGGATTCCAAACCAATGAGCCATTGCTTAGAATCCTCTTCGGAACACCACACTCTCTATTCTGAACCTCTGCTTGAGAATATTAGCTGGTATATGCCAGTGGAATGAGAGCCATCTGCTAAAATGTTTACAGAGATGTTTTTTCTGATTCTGGCTGACTGCATGAGTGATTCAACAGTCAGTCAATCAATAAGCATTTACTAAATACCTTCTGCGTATCAAGCATCATGCTAAACTTCTGGGCATACAAAGAAAGGCAAAAGACAGCTCCTGCCCTCTAGGTGGGGCAGACAACACTTGGACACATGGAGAGATGACAAATTCCCAGGCTGTTCTCAGTTATTAGTAACAGCGCTGAAAGGACTTGGTATTTTGGCATGATGTGGTATGACTTGGTCCCTTGGTCTGCCCTGGGATAGCAGCAACAGGGTAGGGTTGTTTGACAATTAAAAAGAGAAGACAGGGGCAGCTAGGTGGCACAGTGGAAAGAGCACCGGCCCTGAAGTCAGGAGGACCTGAGTTCAAATCCGGCCTCAGACCAAACATTTAACACTTACTAGCTGTGTGACCCTGGTCAAGTCGCTTAACCCCAATTGCCTTAAATAAAAAAAAAAAAAAGAGAAGACAGCTTTCAGCCTCCCCCAACTCTCACAGAAGGGAAGGGGACTTCTTTGTCACTAAACTCCGATGAAAGGGTGGAGAGTGGGTAGTGATCTTCTCCCAACGTAGAGCATAAGCTCAACTAAGTGATCTTGAGAGCTTGCTCTGCCTTTGGGTTACCTTTCCTTTCCTGAGAAGGGGATCAAACATTTTTCTTGAGGCAGAGTGCCTAGGCTTGGAAATGACCTTCCCAATTCAAGAGGTTTCGGTCCTGGGTTCAATGAGTGGAGCTGACTCGTGGCAAGGGAAGCTTTGGCAGTGAGAAGCCAAGAAAAGAGGAAGAGCCCAAGGTCCTGGCTTAGTTTGCCAAAAGATGTGATTTAGGAGCAGCTGGGTAGCACAATGGATAGAACACCAGCCCTGGATTTACGAGGACCTGAGTTTAAATCTGGCCTTAGACACTTACTAGCTGTGTGACCCTGGGCAAGTCACTTAACCCCATTGCCTAACCGCCCCCCCCCCCCAAAAAGCTGCTTCCTTCCTTCCTATGGGCTGGCTCTCTTCTAGCTGTATTTTGGAACTACCAAAACAGTATACACAGTTCTTCCAACAACTTCATCTTGGTCTTGGCAATTTGAAGAATAACATAAACTTGAATCTTCACTGAGTGAAGACGATGAATATAATTCTCAGGTAAGACACATGGAGGGATTTCAAGCACTATATATATGGGAGTGAGCCATCAAAAAAGAAAGAGAGACATTGGCTAGCAACCCAGAAAATGGAATTTTTCATCATAAATAATGGCAACGGGTGAGTATGGGACCCAAGGACCCAGAGATTACACTGGTTGCTCTAGAAGATTTTCTTAATATTCACTAATTCTTTGGGGAAAACTTGGGACTGGATATGGTTACATGTGGGAAATGATTCCACGGAGCAGTTCTCAGAGTAGGAACAACATTTTTGTCAGTTATGTCTCATCCCTATCAACCCTCCCTTCCTGATTCCCATTAGACTACAAACTCCTGGAGGTCAGGAACTATGTTGCTTTTTCATCTTTGTAATACCAGTGCCTGGCATATAATGGGCAGTGAATAGAATGAAAGAATCTCCCAGTTGGTGGGTCTTAGAAGGCTAGATAGTCTAATCAGGATCTGAACAAGCCATCTCGACAACTTATCAGCAAGTGGTCATCTAGCCTTCACTTGAGGACCTCCGGGGAGGACAGAACCCACTACTATCCCTCTGCTTTGGGATAGCTCTCATGGTCAGGGAGTCTTTGCCAATATCAAGCTTCACTTTGCCTTTTCATAACTTCCGCTCTTTCTTTATCTAGTTACTGCTGTCATGCATTCTTTTCCTCACTTCCCCTTCTTGAAATTCTGAGTAGCCTTCAAAACTCAGTTCAAATGCCTCAACCTACATGAAGCCTTTTCCTGACCTTCCTCAGCTGCTAATACCTTCTCCTCTTCCCCCGCCCCAAAATTCCTTCTGCTTATTTTGTATATACTTATATATGTAATTATGGTTGACCTGACATGCACAAATCAGCAAATATCACTTTGTAAAAGCTAATTGAAGGGGGCAGCTAGAGCACCAGCCCTGGAGTCAGGAGGACCTGAGTTCAAATCCAGACTCAGATGCTTACTAGCTGTGCGACCCAGGGCAAGTCACTTAACCCCATTGCCTCAAAAAAAAAAAAAAAGAATTGATGTTAGATAAATGGAACTGGGGCACTAATCATTGGTGGTTAACAGTGGGCAGCATACACTGGAATGGGGTTTGGATTGATAGCATAAAGAAAAATTACCTGGCCCTTCAGAGGTATCCCTAGAACCCTGAGAAGGAGATGTGGTCAGCCCCTTTCTGGGGGAGTGAGTCCAGAGTCTTACTATCTTTATTTTTTTTAATTTTAGGCAATTGGGGTTAAGTAACTTGCCCAGGGTCACACAGCTATTAAGTGTCAAGTGTTTGGTCTGAGGCCGGATTTGAACTCAGGTCCTCTTGACTTCAGGGCTGGTGCTCTATTGCTATCTATTTTTGGTGCCAGAAAATTCCATTTTCCATGGAATGTAGATCGTTAATTTCCGCTAAGTCATATCACATCTATTGTAATAAAAGCTCCTAGTCTCCGGCGGATAATTACTCAAAGAGCATCATTTTCCAGGCTTGCTTAAAAAAGGCACAAATACCTTGTCCCAGATCTAACCAGCATCTTCTCTTCCCTAGGTTTAGTCTTTTTCTACATCCACATTTCCCCAAGGTTTTCAGGAATGTGTCTGATCATCAGAGTGCCTTAAAATGGTTGAAATGCTTGAATGATTCCCAAAATTAAACACCCTAGGAGAATTTGTTCTTTTTCGACAGAAAGTAAAACCACAATAGTGAAAGCAACAAGCCAGGGATTGCAGCACCTGGTGAATGATATCTGAGGTAGAGATAAGCTTAGGGGACTCTGAGGAAAGAGTGAGTTGGACAGCTGGGTCATAGCTGCCACCACTGCCTTTGAAATTCCTCTCAGTAGCTATTGCTTAGGTTAGTGGGTCAGCCTGAGAAGCCAGATGGCTAAACCCAATATAAAGCCCCTAGTCCTAGGATCAAAGATGGAGAGAAGAAAGAGACCTTCATCCCATCCAACCCCCTCAGTTTGTATTGGAGGAAACTGAGGCCCAGAGAGGTTAAATAACTTGACAAAGGTCACCCAGGGAGAAAGTGATAGAGTCAGGATTTGAACCAAGAACCTAACTCTGAATATAGGACTCTTTCTCCTATAGATCTCCAAGTACAGGTAAAAGCAGCTCCTGAGGACCAGAGACAAACTAATCTTAAAGGTGACCTCACTGACTTTCTTACCCAATGGAGTTACAGGTCAAAGAGAAATTTGAATTCAGGTGTGGACAAAGTGAAAGCATGCTACTCGCACATTTGTGCTCAGTATTTCTCCCTTCCCAAGGTTTTGTGCCATATAGCCACAAGTAATTACTATAAAAAATAATAATAATAGTTAGCATTTCTATAGCACCTACTATGTGCCGAGCACTGTGCTAAGCATTGTATACATATCTCATTGATTTTCACAACAACCCTGGGAGGTAGATGCTATTATGATCCCCATTTTACAATTGAGGAAACTGAGGGAAACAGAAGTTACACAGTTAGTAACTTGTCTAAGGCTGGATTTGAACTCAAGTCTTCCTGACTCTAGCCCCAGTGATCCCCCACCACCACACCACCAAGTTGCCAAGAAATGTCATGCATTCTAGCAAGAGAACTGTGAGGAAGCATTTTGGCATTCGCTGCTCAGATATAGGAAGCTCTTAGTTCTGGTCACCTTCTCTGAACTTGTATTGGTCTGTGATGTCCTCCCAGGCAACAGCTGGTGGTACTGATGTTTGCCCCAATGGACCAGGTCCTCTTCAGAATCTGCCAGGTTTCCAGGTCAGCATTCGTTTTCTTCTTCACCTCCCAATAGACTATGTCACCATTCACTTCCATGGAAACAAAATTGATAACATAAGGCAGGAAGATGTCACCTTGGCAGATTGTTCTGAGCGTGGTTGGCCCGTGCTGGGAAATACTTAATGGCAGCACAGGGAACACCACACCCTCATTCTCCGAGCCTCATAGAATGCCAGAGTTTTGAAAAAGCCTTCAACATTATCTAATCCAATCTCCTCATTTTTCAGATGAAAAAATTGAGTTTAAATGACTTGTCTCAGATCACACAGCTCATTCTGCCCCATTCCACCAAAAAGAGTAACTTCCCAATAGCAACATTAGTATCAAAACCTTGGCATTTCTGCTCCTGGGAACCACTTTTCTTCTTGGCCATAGAGATGAGATGATAAAATATAATTCCTTTCTTTGGTTGGAGAGGTGGCAGCCTATGAATGTGAAATGTTGCATAAGCTTCCAGACCTGGCTGATGTATGAGTTGGTTTTGTTTTGACCTGGGTTTTTTTTCCCCTCTTTATTACAAGAGAAAGCTGTAATGTAAAAGCAAAACAAATCTGAAAAGCTATTTAAAGTGCAAAAATGCTCAAATCCCACAGATGATACCTACTACCTATGTGTAGGTCATTTTACATCCCTGGGCCTCAGCTTACTCATCTGTAAAAATGAAGGGGTTGTGGGGCAGCTAGATGGCACAGTGGATAGAGTACCAGCCCTGAATTCAGGAAGACCTGAGTTCAAATCTGGCCTCAGACACTTGACACTTACTAGCTGTGTGACCCTGGGCAAGTCACTTCACTCCATTGCCTTGCAAAAAAAAAAAAATCAAACAAACGAAGGGATTGAAATAGATGAGGTCTCTTCTAGTTTAGGATCTTTGATCCTATAATTTTTCCACTTAACTGTTCTCATTAGCTGTAACCAAGCCACTGTACAATCCTAGAGACTGACCTTCCTAAAGTGCGCACCCTCCATCCCACTTAAGTAAACATCAGGGGTTCCCTGTTACCTCCAGGATCAAATATAAAATCCTCTGTTTGGTTTTTAAAGTCCTTCATAAACTGGCCCCCTCATGCCTATCTACTCCTCTTAAAGCTTACTCCCTTCACATGCTCTGTGATCAGGGCACACTGGCCTCTTTGTGGCGCCTAGAACAATACACTCCCTCTGCTAACTGAGTGTTTTCTCTTGGATCCCCCATGCTTGGAATGCTCCCCTTCCTCATCTCCTCCTCCTAGCTGCTCTGGCTTCCTTCAAGTCTCAGTTCAGATCCAACCTTCAGCAAGAAGGACTTTGGTTGGAGAGGTGGCAGCCTATGAATGTGAAATGTTGCATAAGCTTCCAGACCTGCCTGATGGTATGAGCTGGTTTTGTCCCCAGTCCTTAATCTTAGAGCCTTCCCTTTGAGACCACCCCAATTTATCCTGTTTATATCTTTTGTATAGAGTTGTTGACATATTTCCCCCCCCCAACCCCCTTAGATCGTGAGCATCTGGAGAGCAGGGACTGTCTTTAATTTCATTAGTTTGTTTTGCCTTCCCTTGTTTGGTTTTCAGTAGGCACTTAATAAATGCTGATTGACTGATTTCCTTCCTTTATTTTTTACCCCAGAGAAATACCTTTGGTGCAAGTAAACAGGTTCATTCTTTTTGTTCTCTACCCCAACTATGCCCTTCTCCTTGGATGCCCCACCGTCCAGCTTCTTGAGAAGTGTATCAGCCTGGCCACAGAACTGCCCAGTCAGCCCAATGCACTGAATTCCCTCTTTCCTTTGTAGAGGAAAAGTAAGTCACAGGCTGGCAGCATCATTGAGGGGGCTCATTCAGGGTAGCCATAGTTGCCATTCCCTGGCCAGCTGATGCTGTGGGGAATTTTCCTCTGACCCAGTTGGGAGGCAGGAGTTGGCCCTGGCATTCTTCCTGAAGGCCCTCCCACACAGCCTCCATCCTCCTCTCTCCCCTGCAGACCTTAATCTGTTCCCAGCTTCCTGGCCAAAATGCTCTACATTCCAGGTCTGATTATATGTGTGTCCTGAATGTCATGGTGCCAACAAAGGAGCGCATAGTTCCAAGGCCTTTCCACCCAGAGTTTGACTGCTATTCCCTTGAGAGGTCACATTTGGCTTTTGTAATTAGACTTGGAATCCATTGACAACACTGTATTACCCTAAACAAGTCCCTGGGTCTCAGTCTCCTCATTTGTCAAATGAAGGGGGACCTTTCTAGCTGGCAAATCTTTAACACTTAGAAAATGCTTACTGATTGATGACTTAGACATAGTTTTTAGCCTATTTTTTAAAAAGTCAAGTCAATAAGCATTAATTAAGCACCTACTATATGTCAGGCACTGTTCCAAACGCTGGCAATGTGAAGAAAAGCTAAAACAGTCCCTGCCCTCAAAGAGCTCACCATCTAAAGAAGGAGACAACATACAAACAATGATGCAGGATAAATTATGATAAGCTCTGATGGAAGGCACTGGCATTGAGTGGAACCAGGAAAGGTTTCTTACAGAAGGTAGGATTTTAGCTGAAACTTAAAGGAAGCCACCAAAAAAAAAAATACTGACAAAGAAACACACACCTGGACAGAAATATAGACACACATAGACAAAGATCAGCTACAGAAAATGAGGTCTCTAGATCCTCTCTAGGTTTGTCCAGAAGGCAATAGAATGGATTCTGAAAGGTACTCCAATCACATGACCTTAGAAGATCTCCACCCTCTCTCCCCATTTCCACTGAATAAATCTCTTGGGTAGTCAGTGAGTTAGTGGGTCTTAGAAATTTGGAGAGTTTGAAAACAGTGGAAAAGTCTTGCCTGTGAGCACTTGCAGATAATCTCAGAGTTGGAAGGGTCCTTAGAGACCATTGATCTAGTCTGCTGCCCTATTCGCTGCATGAATCCTTTCTGCACTATTCCCTATAAACCATTGTCTAGCCTCCATTTGAATCCCTGCAGTGCCAGGGAGCCCATTTCCTCATGATATGGTACATTCCATTTTCAGACAGCTCTAGCTGATCATTTTTTATCCTTAGGATTTCCATTGTGAAATCCTTAGAGATGACCCTGCTCTTGGGTGTGGCTGAAAGCTGAGAGAATCCTTTAAAAATGTAGGGGCCTGAGATAAATCACAGCAAAATCCGACAAGGCCAAAGCCTGAGGTAGTCAGCTGCATTCTCATCCTTAAGTCAGGTCCCAGTTGACTTTAGTCATGCGTTTGCATCGACCTACATTTTCTTAAGACACGCCCTCTTTCATTCATTTGGTCCCATGCTGCCCTCTTCTGGGATAAGCATCACAGACAACGGGCCCCAGGAAGCATTTAACGATAGCGTTAGTTTGATAGTCGCTAGAAACTCAGAGTTGGAGGGGATCTTGAGGTACACCCTACTTCCCCCCCCCAAACACAGGATCCCCAACAAGCAATCAATCAGCCTTCCTCTGAAGACCGCCCATGAAAGAGAATTTACTACCTCTGAAAGTTACCTATTCCACTCTGGGACACTTTTAATAATTAGAAAGCTTTTCACAGGGTCATAGATTTAGAGCTGAGAGGGACCTCAAAGTCTAACCCTCTCATTATACAGATAAGAAAACTGAGACCTAGGTCATAAATAAAGGCGTGAAATGGGATTTGAACCCATCTTCAAATTCCAAAGTCAGTGCTTAATCCACAGCACATCCAGTCTTTGAAAAAAGTGTCTAAAGCTATGCCTCTGCAACACGGGAATACAATTCAGTTGTTCTCCATCATTTTTGGCAGCCATGTGGTACAAGAGAAAGAATGCCGAACTTGGAGTCAGAGATTTGTTGTTCAGTCGTTTCAGTCTTGTCCGGTCCTTCAGGACCCCCTCTATGGTTTTCTTGACAAAGATACTGGAGCGGTTTGCCATTTCCTTCTCCAGTTCATTTTACAGATGGGGAAACTGAGGCAAACAGGGTTAAGTGACTTGCCCGGGGTCACATAGCTAGTAAGTATCTGAGGCCAAATTTGAACTCAAGTCTTCCTGATTCCAGGCTTGGCACTCTATCCACTGCACCACTTAGCTGCCTCAAATTCTGGCTCCATTGATTACTATATCTGTGATGCTGGGCAAGTCTCTCAGTCTCTCTAGGCCTCAGTTTCTTCATCTGCAAAATGAGGGGGTTGGAGATTTAGATAATCTCTAAGGTCCTTTCTAGTGCTAGAATTGTGAGCCTCTGATCTCAGCCAGTGGTTGGCACACCTGGGACCAGGCAATTACTTCTCAGGATTTAGGGCAATAACAGTTTTGTAAAGTTCACATCTCTAGGTCCATGCATTTAATGCAGATGTGCCCAGCGTATTCAGATACAAAATCTACTATATCTGGAGCAGCAACACCTACAGAGCCTCTTGCTTCTCTGAACCACATTTATATATCTCACCTGTAAAAGTGCAGTGGATAGAGCCTGGAGTCAGAAAGACCTGAGTTCAAATCCGACCTCAGATTCTTACTAGCTGAGTGACCCCCAGCAAGTCACTTCACCTATTTGCTTCAGTTTCCTCATCTGTAAAGTGAGGTGGAGAGAGAAATGGCAAACCACTCCAGTATCTCTGCCAAGAAAACCCCAAATAGGGTCATGAATAGCCAGATACAACTGAACAACAACAGAGGAGCACACCAGGCTACCCTACTCCAGGTAGGCAAATAAACACATGGACTTGATCTACAGACCTACAGAATATCCATGCTAGAAGGGACCTTTACAAATGAGGAAACGGAAGCTCAGAGACATGATGTGACTTGCCCAAGAGTACACACCTAGTAAATGGCTGAGCAGGGACTCAAGCCCAGTTCTCCTGATGGTAAATCCATCTCCCACTGTGACGCACCATGAGGGTTTTGCCTTACAAGGTAAAAGGCATCTGAAATGGAATGTTGCAAAAGGTTAAAGAATAAGGTTAGCCCCAAAGAAGAGAATACACCTTCCTGAAACCCTCCCTTCAGGGCTCTGGGTCATGGGTGTGGAACACTGCAAACAATGTCCAGTTTTTTTTCCTTGATGTCTTATTCAGTTTTGCTGATTCCCCTCTCTACCCCGCCCCCACCTTGCCTTCTTCCACTTTAAAATACAATTCTTTGTTCAGATATGGCTCTTTGGTGGTGGAAGGACTCCCAGGGAAATCTAGGTGATGTAAAAACAAACAATATAAACAAAAATCTATTAAAAAAAAAAGAATGAGGAAAGTGAGATAGGTATGTGGCAATTTGCTGTTTCCAAGAGAGATGTGTGAAAGTCAATCAGTATATGTGCGTTGTTGAAAAAAGAAAAGACAAAGCATTGAGGTTTAGAGGTGCTGGGACCCCAAAATCACAACACGTAGGTCTTGCCTGAATGAATTCAACCCACACCTTCTTTTAGCCAAAGACAAGGTTTATTAGAACATCCTCCATATTTGCCAGACTCTTAAGGAATCTAAACACTACTGAGCTATTGGCTAGATTATAAGAATCTGAGCACCTTAATGGAGATCAGATGGACCTTACATACAGAAAGACTGTGGGAGGGATCCAGGAGTGGCCAAGTAGTCTGAGGTAACTGTAGGAGGGGTCTGAGGAGGATCTGGATGGGAGTGGGCAGTAAATTGGGGTAAAGAGAACATCAGGGACCTGGACCATGTGGCCAAGAGAGAATGAGAGTCTAGCTAGGATTAAGGGTGGGAAGTGGGAGGTAACAGAATTGGGAGATTGGGCATAGGCTCAATGAAAGGCCACTTCAGTGGATTACAGCCTCAGGCCAATGCCAGGAATTTGGGAAAGTCCAAGGATTTTCCTTTTTGGAATCCAGATCCCAAAGACATGGTCTTTTCTTTTTGGGGGTTCAGATCCCGTCCTCATCAAAAGCAATAAATAATTGGTGCAGCTTTCCAGGAAAACATTTCAAGATTAAATAAGTCTATCACACAATTGAAAAAAAAATCAATCCACTGTACAAGTCCTTGTATTTGTGGGTGGAACAATATGGCTCTGGAGGAGAAACACTAAGCATATAAGAATAATAATAACTATCACTTATATAGCACTTTCAGGTTTGCAAAACATTGTAAACAGGTCATTTCATCCGGTTCTCACAATGACCTCACCTAGTAGGCTATTATCCTCTTTGTACAAGTGGGAACATTGAGGCTGAAAGAGGTTAAAAGTAACGTGCCCATGGTCCCACAGCTGATACCTGGGGCAGGATTTAAACTAGTTCTTCTTGATTTTAAGTCCAACACTCTATCCACTGTGTTACTTAGCAGTCTTTTTTTTAATTTAAAGAAAAGAAGAAAGAAAAAAGGAAGAAAGGAAGGAAGAGAGAAAAAAAGAGAAAGAGAGAAAAGAGAGAGAGAAAGAAAAAAAAAAGAGAAAATTCTGCAGTACTATTGCCAGGTTGGGCTAGATGACCTCTGAGGTCCTCATTCTAAATTTATGGTTGTAGAATCCTAAATTAATTAGGTTCTCTGAGCTTCAGTTTCCTGACTTGTTAGATGAGAATAATATTTGTAACACCTACTTCACTGTGCTGTTAGGAGAAAAGTAGCGCTTATCTCATAGACACCAAAAATGAAACAAAACAAAGTATGACCCGATGAGAATGGGATCTGGACCCCAAAAAAGGAAAAACCCTGAACTTTCCCACATGGCCAAATCTCTGGCATTTGCCTGAGGCTATAATCCCATCAACTGGCCTTTCATTATCCCTGTGCCCAATCTCCCAATTCTGTTACCTAGCCCTCCATCATCTATTAATTGGTTCCCCGCCACTTCCCACCCTTAATCCTATCCAGACTCCATTCTCCCTCGGCCACGTGGTCCAGGTCCCTGGTGTTCTGTTCACCTCAGTTTACTGGCCATTCCATCCATGTCTTCCTGAGACCCCTCTTCCAGTCACCGCAGACTACTTGGCCGTTCCTAGATCCCTCCCATGGTCTTTCTGTATATAAGGTTCATCTTGTCTTCATTAAAGTGCTCAGATTTTTAAAATCTAGCCACTGCTCTGATTCTTAAGAGTTAACCCCCTTCCATTAATGATACAAATGCTTAGATTCCTTAAGAGGCTAGCCAATATGGTAGATGTTCTAATAAACCTTGTCTTTGGTTGAAAGAAGGCTTGGGTAGAACTCATTCAGGCAAGACCAGTGTGTCATGATTTTGGGGTCCTAGCACCCCTAAACCCTAATATGACCCATCTTGGCAGCTTGGATGTGGGTAGTATTTTGGACTTGGAATGAACAAGGCTTGGATTCAAATCCATACAAGAATCCCCTGGCTGTTGTAGAAAAATAGGGATATTAACATACTGTTGGTGGAGTTGTGAATTGATCCAATCATTCTGGAGAGCATTATGGAACAATGCCCAAAGGATTATAAAATTGTGCATACCTTTTGACCCAGCAATACCACTGCTAGTGATAGGGTACGGGCCCAAGCCGGGACCTTTGCCACTCATCCCAAAAAGAATTTGGGTCCCCTTGAGGGGCAAAGGTCCTGGCTTGGGCCCATACCCCATCATTAGGTCTGTATCCCAAAGAGATTTTTTTAAAAAGGGAAAGGACCTATGTGTACATAAATATTTATAGCAAAGAATTTGTGGTAGCAAAGAGCTGGACGTTGAGTGGATGCCCAGCGATTGAGGAATGGCTGAACAAGTTGTGGTATGTGATTATGATGAATTACTATTGTGCTATAAGAAATGATGAGCAGGATGCTTTCAAAAAACCTGGAAAGACTTACATGAACTGATACAAAGTGAAGTGGGCAGAACATTGTACACAGTAACAATAATGTTGTACAATAATTAACTGTGAATGACTTAGCTATTCTCAGCAATACAATGATCCAAGACAATTCCAAAGACTCATGATGGAAAATGCTATCTACCTTCAAAGAAAGAACTGATACAGTCTGAATACATATTGAAGTATACTTTTTTAACTTTATTTTTCTTGTTTTGTTTTGTCTGTGTCTTCTTTTAGAATGTGGCTAATATGGAAATATATTTTGCATGACTGCACATGTGTAGCCTAGGCAGCTAGTTGGCACAGTGGCTAGAATGCATGGAGTCAGGAAGACCTGAGTTCAAATTCACCCTCAGCCACTTACTAGTTGTGTGATCCTAGGCAAGTCACTTAACCCTGTTTGCCTCTGTTTCTTCATCTGTGCAATGAGCTGCAGAAGGAAATGGCAAACCATTCCAGGATCTTTGCAAGAAAACCCCAAATGGGGTATTGAAGAGTTGGACATGATTAAAACAACTGAACAACATGCACAATTTATATCAGATTACTTGCCTTCTTAGGCATATGGGAGGGGAAAGAGAGAGGGAGAGAATTAGGAACTGATTTTTTTTTTGAAAAAAATAAATGTTAAAAATTGTTTTTGTGTGTAATTTGAAAAAAAATTAATTAAAAATAGAAGAAGCCTCTTGCTAAAGAAAGGGGAATCCAGAAACAGACACTTCCACAGCTACTCTGCCCTGGGCACAGGCCTTGTTACCTGTCACCAACACCCCTTGAGGTGATGTTCACTAAAGATCCTCCTAATTCAGAACAAACATTTGCTTTCAGAGCTGATGTCTTCATTTGCTAAATGACCTCCCCATCCCCTGCTGATGCTCTTTGTGAAAAGGATGCAGTGAGGAGGGAGTGTTGTGCATCTGTCCTTGATTTTAACAAGCATTTCCTTCCCCATAGTTGTGAACTCTGTCTGACCTGTTCTTTCCTTTTCTGAGAAATTGGTGGCACCATTCATCGATTTCTGAATTTTTAATTTTCTCCCCAGAGCTCTTCTCCCTCACATGCTGCAATGTGAATCCATCGTCTTCTCTTGCTTAGAGGTTTCTCTGATTTGTTTTAAGGTGAAAGCAGGACATTGGACTGTCAAAGAGGCACCACTGGGTTTTTCCAATGCTATCCCTTAACCTGAAACTTCAAGCAAGAGGCAAAGCAGCAAAGGGGCTTTACCTGCCTGCCTCATCCCCAGAAGCCAGTGCGGTGAAGCAGAGAAGCTCTGCCTGTGGAACCAGAGGACCTGAGTTCTAGTCCTGAGTCTGCTACCTGTGTGACTTTAGGCAAGTTGCTGAACTTTTCAGGGCCTCAGTTTCCTCAGCTGTAAAATGAGGAGGTTGGATTTAAATAACATCCAAAGTTCCCTCCTGCTGTAGCCCAATGATCAGCGGATGAGGAAACAGAGACCTGGGTGTGAGTCTTGGCTTTCCCTCTAACTGGTTGTGGGAGCTGGGGGTAAGACAGAAGGGACCCCAGAAACTATTTGTTCCAACCCCTTCCTGAACAAAATCTCCTTTACAGCCTGACTGCCTAGTGGTCATCCCCCCTCTGCTCAAAGGCCTCCAGAGATGGGGAACACGCAGCTCACTCCATCCACCCTAATTGTTTGGAAGTTCTCCCTTGTATCAAGCCTAAGTCAGCCTCTTTGCAACTACCACCCAGCTTGCCTAGTTCATGTTCTGAGGCTGAGCAGAGTGGGTCAAAGCCCTCCCACTTCCTTCCCATCTCTCTGACCCTCCAATTTTTCATTTGTAGAATGAAAGGGTTGCAACAATTGACTTCTAAGGTCCTTCTGGCTCTGGTGTTCTGGGCCTCAAGGACAGGGCATAAGATATTCTGTGCAATACCATTCAGTCCTGACTGGTATCATCCTCATTGCTGGCATCATTATTAAATAGTCTTTGGTAAATGCTTGGCTGAGCCCTGAACCAGACAAGCTGCTGCCCCAGTCTAGCCCTGCACACAATAGGAATTTTGGTGTTAATGGGAACCCAGAGATAGCTATGACACACATACAAACGTCATAACTGCAGTGGGAGGAAGGAAGTAGAGGAAGTTTTGTTGTATCCTGGACATAGCCAAATGAGGCAATATCCCTGAAGGCTCCAGTAGGAGAAATATCCTGCTAATTGACCTTATCAATTAACATTTATTAAGGACCTGCAGCAGGTGCTTTGCTCTGAGAACACAGTGCCATACCTAGAGCTGCTAGGGCAATCATGGGGTGGGATGGGGTGGTTTGGGGAAAAGAGCAGAATGGATGAAGTCTTAGAGTAGCCCACCTAGGGTGTTACTATAAGGTGGGGGAGAAATCACCATCCAATAGAGCCCTATTTCTTTAAATAATATTTTATTTTTTCCTTAGTTACATGTAAAGACAATTTTTAATATTCATTTTTTAAAAAAAACTTTTGAGTTCCAAATTTTCTCTTGCCTTCTCTCTTTTTCTTCCTCCCTGAGAGGGTAAGCAACTTGACATAGGTTATACATGTTCAATCGTGCAAAACATATTACCGTATTAGTCATGCTGTGAAAGAAGACAGACTCAAAGGAAAGAGAAACATGAAAAAAATACAGAAAATGAAAAATAGTATGCTTTGAGCTGCATTTAGACTCCCATTAATTCTTTCTCTGGAGGTGGATAGCATTTTTTATCCTGAGTCCTTTGGAATTGTCTTTGTATTGCTGAGAAGAGCTAAGTCATTCACAGATGATCATTGCACAATTAATATGAACAATATTCTCCTGGTTCAGCTCACTTCACTTTGCAGTAGTTCATTTAAATCTTTCCATGTTTTTTTTCTTCCAAAATCATTCTGCTAATCATTTCTTATAGCACAGTAATATTCCATTACAATCATATACCACAACTTGTTCAGTCATTCCCCTATTGATGGGCATCCCCTCAATTTCCAATTCTTTGACACCACAAAAAGAGCTGCTATAAATATTTTTATGCAAATAGGTCCTTCCCCCCCATTTTTATTTTTTGGGGATACAGACCTAGTAGTGGTTTTGCTGGACCAGAGGGTATGCACAGGTTTTTTGTTTGTTTGTTTGCTTGCTTTTTGGTGAGGCAGAGTCACAGAGCTAAGGTATGTACAGTTTTATAACCTTCTGGCATAGTTCCAAATTGCTCTCCAGAATGGTTGGATCAGTTCACAACTCCACCAACAGTGCATTAGTGTCCCAATTTTCCCACATCCCCTCCAATATTTTTATTTTCCTTTTCTGTTATATTAGCCAATCTGATAGGTGTGAGGTGGTATCTCAGAGTTGTTTTAGTTTGCATTTCTGTAATCAATAGTGATTTAGAGCATTTTTCCATATGACTGTAGATAGCT
This sequence comes from Vombatus ursinus, assembly GCF_900497805.2. Lineage (NCBI taxonomy): Eukaryota > Metazoa > Chordata > Mammalia > Diprotodontia > Vombatidae > Vombatus > Vombatus ursinus. The sequence goes on along the minus strand of NW_020954577.1, from coordinate 24,688,788 downwards.
TTGATTTCTTCATCTGAAAACTGCCTTTTCATGTCCTTTGACCATTTATCAACTGGGGAATTAATAATGTCCTATTTTAACTAATTATTCTTGCTAACTACATGTAATGATGCACAATTATTTCTAGGCTGTCAAAGGAATGTAGCTGCTACCAGCACCCTCTGAATTCTAAGGCCCTGATCACCTTCACCGTAGTGATTTCTCAACTTCAGTGAAGTTTACAGTCTTGTTGGGGAGATGGGACAAGTACAATAACAGATGATGTGACATAGACTGTGTCAATTAGGAGGAGCAGGGTATGGGGGCACAGTGCTGAACTTGGAGTTCATGGGACAAGAGTTCAAACCTCAGTTTGGCTGCTTGATACCTGGTGACCTTGGTCAAGTCAACCTTTCTGAACCTGTTTCTTCATCAGTAAAATACACATAGTAGTGTCTTTCTCACATCATTATTGTGAGGTCCAGTTGAGAGGATGTCTACAAAGCACTTGGCAAACTTTAAAATTTAAAGCATGATATGTGTCAGTTATTATTACCATTATTATAATAACCACTGAAAAGGGCAAAATAGGAGAAGTGAAGTTGGTGAGAAACCATTACTCATAGACACACCCAAACAGACATAGCTCTGGACACAGTCACTGGATTTTTCCCGTTTTTGTTTTTGGTTTGTTTTTTGTTTTGTTTTGTTTTGTTGTTGTTCTTGTTGTTCAAATTAACTTCTATTCAGTAGAAACATACAGATTTCCAAGATGCTCATCTCCAACTAAATTGGGAAGAAGCAAAAGGGCCGATCAGTGAAGAGTTTACCTAGACTTCCCAGCAGCTGTTTACTCAAAACACATCAGGTTTTCCCAGCTTTAAGGGCAATTTACCCGTCCATAAGCTTTTTTGGGGAGCTCCTATAGGAGCTGCCCCATGCAATCATCTGCTCACGGATTATGGGAAAAATCTGATGCTGCAGAAGAGAATCTGTTAAGAGAGTTTGTTAATTCCTTGTCAATTTTTCAGAGGAAAGTCTAGGAGATTTTAAAAAAAATCATCTATCATCTTATTAATACAAAAGTGAGGCTCCGAGAGATTAATTGGTTCTAATCCTTGCAGAGTAACTTGCAGAGCCAGTCATGGGTCCCAGGTCTCTATTCTCAGTTCTGGGTTCTCTTCACCAGAGTGGAAAAGAACCTTAAAGCTATTACAAAGTCAAATTCTCTCATTTATATAAAAGAGGAAGCAGAGGGAGCCTCAGAGTTGAAAATGAGGTTTCTTCATTTTCAGATAATTCCAGCATCCAGGCTTTCTCTGTCCTCTTCAAGAACACAGATTATTAAGAACTAGGGACCATTTTGATTTTGTTTTTGAGAAGAACTTTGAAGAATGAGTAAAAGATTAGATTGAGGGAATAAAGGATAGGAAGAGATGATGGACTGATTATATGACAAAGGTGAGAAAATTACAGTGAGACAGACAGGGAGCTGCATCTACTAACCTTGGGTTTGTTTTTCTTGTTTTTATTTTTTAACCAACTCCATATCACTCCTCCTCCCCCCCCCCCACCCCGCTCCATTTTGCAATTAAAAATCTAGAGAAAGAGAATGAAAAACTCTTGTAACAAACAAGCATAGTCAGGCAAATGAATCCATACAGTGAATGCATCCAAAAATTGCTGTGCCTATATCCTGTGTCCATTGCTGCAAGAGTTGGGTAACATGCTTTCATCATAGGTTTCAAAAGACATTGCTGGTCATTGTATCATTAAATCTTTAGAAGATGTTGCTTGTTTGTTTTTTTAAAACAATGTTGCTGTCCTTGTATATATTGTTCCCCGGGTTGCCTCGTTCAAAGTCAGTTCATACTACCCAGGATTCCCTGAGAACGTCATCTTCATCATTTCTTACAGTACAATAATATTCCCCTACATTCATACACTGTAATTTGCTCATTCCATAATTGTCCAAGTGGCAGTCTAAGGCAGCCCCCCACCTTAGATTTTAGCCCTCTGCTCCTCTCCCCTCTCCTCTTCTCTTTTCTCCTTTCCTTTCTTCTCCTCTCCAAAGAGATTATTATATACCATATATACAATATCATATCATATACATATCATATCACATATACAAGTTGTGATATGATTGTAATGGAATATTACTGTGCTATAAGAAATTATGAGAGGCAGATTCAGAAAAACCTGAAAAGACTTATATGAACTGATTCAAAGTGAAATGAGCAGAATCAGGATGACATTATATAAAGTAACAGCAATATTGTATGATGATAGATCTCTTTCTCTCTCTCTGTCTCTCTCTGTCTCTCTCTGTCTTTCTCTCTCTCTCTCTCTCTCTCTCTCTCTCTTTCCTTAACTTCTTTTTATGAGGATTAAAACACACACACAAATGGGTACATACACTTGGAAACTGCTTTTTTTAGGCCTTTCTGAGATGTCTTGGTGGCTATTTAAGCTGCCAAGTCACTGGGTTTAAATCTAGACCATCATGTTTTCAGACCTGATCCCTTTATTATTTTGATTCAGAGGGGCTAGTAAATGTACCAGCCATGGGATTGACCCTCAAGAAGAATTTGCTCCAGCCTTGAAATCCTTTCCCTGATTAAAGCCCTCCTTCCTGAGGACCTATGGTTGTCATTTCTGGAAACAACTTCCCTCCCTTTCCTTAATCTTTTTTTTTTTTGGGCTAGGCAACGGGGTTAAGTGATTTGCCCAGGGTCACGCAGCTAGTAAGTGTTATATATCTGAGACTAGATTTGAACTCAGATCCCCCTGATTCTGGGTCTGGTGCTCTATCCACAGTGCCACCTAGCTGCCCTATCCCTCCCCTTCCCAACCTCCACACCAAGCCCTATCTTGTAACAAAGAAAAACAATTAAGCATAACCACCAGACAGTGAACCCATCTGACATTGTAGATGGTATTCTGCCCTAGCAGTCTACCTTTCCTGGTTACTTAAGGGTAAGTACCCTCTCTTCCCCAGTCACAAGGGCAATGGTGTCCAAACTTTGATGATTGGACGCCTTATCAGTAATTACACCCCCCCCCCCGCCCTTGTGTATATGTTGGTAGGGATGTAATGGCGGAAGGGCAGAGAACATTTTCTAGCTGATGGTTGGGGTTAGGTTGTAGCTGCCCCAATGGGCTGACCTCAGAGTCAGAAGTAGAAGAACTGGGAGCTTGTGAAACAGTAAGATTGGGTAGATTTGAGGGCTGAGGTGCTGAGCTATAATGGGTGAAAGGTAGATGTGGTTGTGTTGGGAACAAAACCCTTGAATGGCTAGCATTAGCAGGACAGGATATGATCCACCTACCCACTCTGACTGCTTAGTCACACATCTCTTGAAGTTAAACCCCATCTCCCTTGGGATCATGCCCTAGTTAGCCCCCATTTTGGAGACAACTGTACCTGAGCTCCTTTCTCACACTCTGTTAGTAATTATTTAAATGTGGATACAAATGTCTTTTCCTCAGGCATTTAAAAAAATATCAAGCACCTACTGTACCCCTCCTCCCACCCCGTGCCGAGCACCGTGGAGCAGAAGAGAGGCCAATGGACAGGTATACAGATTCCTAGCCCAGGGGCCATGCAAGTGGTGCAAGGAGTATGGAATTCACATGCAACTCTTAAATAAGCAAACACATGGATAGAGCATCTTCCCTAGAGTCAGATGGACCTGAGTTTAAATCCAGCATCAGACCAAACACTTGACACTTACTAGCTGTGTACCCCTGGGCAAGTTACTTAACCCCAGTTGCCTAAAAATAAAAATAAATAAGCAAACATATCTTCTGTATAATGAATAAATAGCATTTCTGATACACAAATGTATTATTTTTTCAAATATGTATATATATATATATATATATATATATATATATGATATTATTTGTTTCCTCCTTACCTCACTCCCTTATAATCCTTATTCTTCTTCTAAGCTCACCTTGAGCACTACCTTCTACATGAAGCCTCTTTGGACTCCCCAGCTGCTAGTGCCTCCTCATCACTTTACCAAAATTGTATTTATTTATGTAAGAAGCACAGAGCTTCTCAGACAACATCTCCCCATGCAGGAGAGCCTGGACCTGCCTCCAAGAGAGTTATGGAAATACCTTGGAGAGACTTGAAAATACGGAGACATTTGGTGACTGGTTCTGGACCGCTAAACATATGGCTAGGAGAAGCCTTTTTGATTGGCTATGTAGCTAAAACTGGGACTGACTTCAAAAGCAATCATGAGCAAAACCTCCGTTATTCATTCTATTTGGTTGCTCTGTCCTTGATTTGACTCCTTCATTGATGGTGTCTGGTGAGGTAGAGTGATGGATGGGAAGAGGCCATCCCCAGTGATGGAGGGGAAGTTGAGCCCTCCCCACTGAGGCCAACAGATGGTCCCATTAAATGAGCCTTGGTCCTTTCCCTTGGTGTCTGTTCTGTTCTGTTTTAGATAAAGAGATCGGAGACCTCTGAACTTGTGAGTTTTGAAAGGTCAAGAGAGCAAGTCTCTGGGAGCCTCTAGGCATCCTAGAGTCCTAGCATCTAGATTTTGCAGAGACTGGAGTGACCTTTGGACCAAGACCAGTGGAGCTGAAACCTGAGTTCAGATCCAACCCCAGACACTTCCTAGCTGTGTTTAACCTCTGTTTGCCTCAGTTTCCTCATCTATAAAATTAGGAAGGTAACACCTACGTCCCGGAAGTCCAACTGCCAAATCTAAAGCAAACAGTAAACTTGAATCTAATGTAGGCAAAAATTGATCTCCTAAGTAAGTAATTTATTCATTTATCAGGACCACATCTCTCAGAAGCAGGGAAAGCTTCTAGAAGCCAGACACTGCATTTACCTTTCTTTGTATCTCTATTGTGAATAAAACTGCTATGACTATTTTTGAATGGTCAGTTCCCCCACCCCCAAACCCAAGGATGGTCAATGTCCTGGACAGCAAGTTGGCTCCCATCTTCCTCCCCTCCTGTCTGAATTTTGACTCCTCCAACCCAATTCAGCAGTTTTTTTCCTTTTTTTTTTTAGTGGGGTAATAGGGGTTAAGTGACTTGCCCAGGATCACATACCTAATAAATGTCAAGTGTATGAGGCCACATTTGAACTCTGGTCCTCCTGACTCCAAGGCTGGAGCTCTATCTATTGTGCCACCTAGCGGCCCCCTTTTTAGCAATTCTTTTTTTTTTTTTCTCTTTTTTAATTTTTTAAAAATTTTTGCTTGACTATACATGTATAATTTAGCAATAATTTTTTTTTTTTGCTTTTTGGTGAGGCAATTGGGGTTAAGTGACTTGCCCAGGGTCATACAGCAAATAATTGTCTAACTCTGGTTTCGAACTCAGGTCTTCTTGACTCCAGGCCAAGTATTCTGTCCACTGCACCACCTAGCTGTTCTTCTAAAACTATCAGACTATATCAATAGCACCTTAAACTTTTAAAAATATGTTCAGGATCTGTGGGTCTCCCAGATCCTAGCAAAGTACATTATACACAATAGATGCTTAATAAATGTTGGATTCCCCTGTGCTGATTGGGAGAGAGAAGTATAGTGTTTGCTTTGGCTTGGTAGCCAAGTGCTACTTGAATTCCTTTTCAAGATATTTTTATTTATATCTTCTTTCTAAATCACTTTCATTTGTGAGTATATTCCTTCTCCCTCCCCTGCTCAGTGAGCATTCCCTTGAAACAAAAAAAAAAGAAAGAAAAAAGGGAAAAAAAAGTAGTTCACTACAATCAATATATTAAGCAAAAATGACATATATGAATATTTTGACATTCATAGTCCCCTCACTTTGAAATGAAAGGAGGGAGGTCCATTTTCTCAACTCTTCTCCAACGTTAAATTTCTTAGCCTTTATAATTATACAGTGTTGTTTTTTTCTTCCTTTCCTTTCCTTTCTTTTTCTTTCTTTCATTCTCTCCCTCTTTTCTTTCCACTTAAGTTGTTGTAATCATTGTGTATATTGACTTCCTGGTTCTGCATCAGTTCATATAAGTCTTTCCACGATCCTCTGAATTCTTCACATTTGTAACTTCTTACACCATAGTTAACCATTAGGTTCATGTGCAACAACTTGTTTAGCCATTCCCCCAATGATGGACATCTACTTTGTTTCCATTTCTTTGCTATGACAAGTGCTGCTGTGAATATTTTGCTACATGTGGGACCTGTCTATCTCTGGCCTCTGGAATGTCTCACATGTCCCACCAACTCTTGTTGCAGTCCCACAGGTCCTGCTTTCCTCCCCTTGTACTCAAGTAAGTCTTGCTACCCTCCCCAGCAATTGGGCCTGGTTGTCTCTTGGGGGTTCTTAAAGCATCTGCTATCAGTACCTTCTCCCTTTCCCCAGGTCCCCCATTCTCCTTCTCCAAGAAGATGTTCTCAGATATAGAACTGGATAGGATCTTGGGTCCTACACCCTCATTTTACAGGTGAGGCAACCAAGGCTCACAGAGCTTCAACCACTTGCCATCCTGGGTTACTTTTAAAGCAAGGGTCTTAACTTCCCCAATTTTTCATGCTTTGGGGACAATTCTACCACAGCTCACTTGTGGGGCCATTCACTTTGGTATATGTCCTGACTTAGATAACCACCTAAGTACACAATGTTTCAGGAATTTGTTTCTCAGGCTCCAAGATGGTTTCTCCCAAGACATGGGCCAGACATGTTTGTGTTTTTTGAGGAAAGAGGAAGTTCAAGTTTTGCTCTGTCTCTCTCACCTCCCATGTCCCTTACTCCCTACCATTTTCCTAAATAGAGCACCTTAAGTTATTAGTATATCAATAGTTAGTCAAGGATCCGACAGAGCCAAGAAATAATCTTTGTAAAGCACTTAGCATAGTGCCTGGCACATAGTAGGTCTATCTAAAGGCTTATCCCCTCTCCCTTCCTCCCTCGCTCCCTCCTCTTCTAACAAGCCTCCCTGGGTTGACTAGGATTCCCAAACATATGGCTGACCAGCCTGTGCTCAGGCGTTGCACAGTGTATGGTTAGATGTCAGAACCCCATTGGATCAGAGGTCATCTTGTTCAACCCACACCTGCCCTCCCCAGTAAATAGCCCAAAGGTCATCTGGATATCACTAGAAGACTTGAGGTGCTTCCAGTTTCAATGTTTTAGTGTTTGCCATTTCCCTATGGTGGGAATAGCCCCCGCTTGCCTCTCTCCACACCAACGTCCACCATTTTGGTCCTTCGAAGTTCAGCTCATAAGGCTGTATCTTCCTTGAAGTTGTAAACCAGATGGAATTCCTCTTTCCTTCTAATGTTGTGACTGTTATGAGCTTATATGTATGTTCTAGACTATTATATTCTTCAATACCTGTGACATCCTTGAGGGAGGTAGTGCCTACCTAAAATGAAGAATTTCCTTTCATTTTGGAGTTGAGGAAATTCGGAGAAATTAATTGACTTCTCAGTGTTAATAATGTGTCAGAGGCAGGACTGAAACCCTTGGCATTAACACTATGATTTGACAAGTTTTAACACTATAATCAATTATTCTAATCTCATACAAGGGGCACTAGTCCAATTGTTATAGGTTTGTGTCATATGTTATATGAATGGGAATCATACTTTTTTTAAGTTTAGGCACAATATAATACAGCATTGAGACATATGAAATAATCTCTAAATGTCTTTTTGCTTTTGTTATAAATTTCCTTTTCCCAATATGAACATTTTAGTTCTTGCTTTAAAAAAACAATGACAACTTTTTGCTTACTAGATTTATTGAGCACTTACATGCTAGACACTATACTATACAAATACAAGCAAACAATTCAGTTCCTCCTCTCAAGGAGCTTACATCCTAATGCAGGAATACAACACATAGGGGGGGGGGGGGGGGGATTTGGGGAATCAAGCTGTGGTGAGGCTGCTAAGCAGGTAGGGCAGGTGGGAGAGAGAGCTGAGCATGAAGCAAGCACAAGCGTGGTTGGGGGTCTTCAGGAAATGGGGATCCTGGCCAGGGACTCACCAGTGAGCTACGGAGGCTCCACGGGTCTGTCAACTGTATGTTTATCAACTCTAGTTTTTTTCTAAAGAACTAAGGTTTACTGAACTTTTCAATTATTCTTTGAATAGCCATTACAATCACATGCCATACTTCTCTGAACCATCTCCCTGCTTTTGTTTTCCTTCTTGGGGTGACTCTGCTCTTTCGGAGCTGAAGAGGAAGATGGCAGCCAGACGGTGTAGACCTCCCTAGTATACTTTGGGGGTATTCAAATCAATCTCAGAACTGCAAGTGCTCCAGAAGAATTGAGTCAATTTTGATTCTCCTCTGGAGGCTATTGACCCTGGAAGTGGAGGGGTGATAGGGAGTCAAACCCCTAACTACTTTGTATAGATTTGTATTGAAACACTTTATACAGTCTACAGTCATATCTATTTTTGTCTAACAAGTTGGGATGGTTCATTTTTTGTCTTGGTATCATCAATACTTAGCACTGTGGTTGGCACATAGTAGGAGCTTAATAAATAAATACTCATGGGTTAGGAGACCTCGTAGCAGGTGCTTCTGGCATTTAAAGGTCCTTTACAGGCTGGCTTCCACCTCTCTGTCTAGCCTTATTTCATACTACCTTCTCCCATGAAGTCTACCCCCCATAAACTAGACAACCAAGCTGCTCCTCACTCTCCTCTTCCGTTTGCCAAGGCTCTTTTCTCTACCTGCAACTCATTTCCTCCACAATTCTTCTTTCTGAAATCCCCTCTATGACCCAGCTCAGTAACCACCTCCTCTGTGAAGGCTTCCCTGATCTTCCCCTGCTGAAAGGGACTTCTTCTTTCTCAAATTTCTTATGGCACATTGTCTTAAATTAAGGGTTCTTAAACTGGGCATCCATGTATTTGTTTATTTGTATGTTTTTGATAACTGCATTCCAATTGAATTTTCTTGGTAATCCTATGTATTTTGTTTTATTATTTTAAAAATCTTATTCTGAGAAGGGGTCCATTTCACCAGCCTGCCAAAGGGGCCCATGTCCCCCAAAAAGTTAAGAGACCCTGCTCTTAGGTTTTTCCTTTGCTTTTAACCCTTCCCTCCTTTTTTTGGTGGGGGGGGGCCCTCTTATCACTTTCTAACTAGTATCCTTCTTCTTTGTCCCCTCTCAAACACACTGCATATCCCTCAAGGGCAGGGAATGGCATTGTCTCACTAGTTTGGTTTCCTGGGCTTTATCTAGCCTCGGTGCTTAGTAATTGTTAATGGCACATATCAATACCAACTGACAAATCCTCATTAAATTAAGATTTATGGTTTGTGATAAACTTACTACTGGAGCTCCACCCGGAGAACAAGAAAGACTCAGGCCTAAGGCCAATCCCAAGGTCAGCCTTCTCCATTCTGTCTAGGACACCCCAAGGAGAAACACTCACCAGAGGCAAAGCCTCTTCCTGGCATCTGTCCCCTGGGCCCAAGGAACAGATCGATCCAAACATCAGCTCCAGCAAGAACACTGCTTTCTTTCTCCCTGGGGTTTCTAGACATCTAGCAGAGTTTCCCAACTGAGTCAGAAGCACAAATCCACTTGCCAGAGGCCTAGCAACATGAGCACACCCTGCCTGAAGAGGTCCTTAAAGCATGAAGCAATCAGATGGTGTCTAGCATTGGTTTCTTCCCTAGATAGGAATTAAAAAAAAAAAAAAAACAACAACAGGACAAAACTGCTCCCCCAGAACTCAGTGGCCTTCTTGAGGCCAGGCCTGGGATTCTGAAGGGCCGGCAACAGCTCGAGGAACATTTGCCTTGAGGCCTGTCCCTACTGGTTCTTCTTTTCCTCCAGCTCCTCGTCGGCCGACGAGCTTATGTGCATCAGTGCCAGTCCATAGAGGATCAGGACGACCCCGGCCCACCACATCACTGCACAGTATTCTCCATACAGCAGGTAACCCAGGAAGGCCTGAAGGGGCAGAAGACACAGAGGAGGGAAAATGTGAATGGAAAACACATTGATTGGGTTCCTCTTCTTGGGCAGCCGAGACAAACTGGTCTCAGTGCAGATGATTCCTTGTAAGCTAGTTTGGGGCCTGCTATGGAAATGGGCTTTGCTAACCCAAGGTGATTTCATACTGCGAGAGCCCTGAAGCTCCATCTTCCATCCCCGGTCTTTGCTGTTCTAACTCCCCAGAAGACTCTTTGGGCAAACAGTACACCCTCCCCTCGCTACTCATCACAAGCGGAGCCCTGGGAAATAGAGGATGAATGCTGGTTTATATGCAGCCCAGAGTTGGCAAAGGTTTGCTTAGGTATTGAGTGTGATGCCAGGTAGCACTGGGAAATGGGGACACAGGATCACAGAACTAGAGCCCAAAGGGACTTCAGGTGTCAGTCTCATTGTTTCATTTTACAGATGAAGAGACTGAGGTCCAAGAGAAACTAAGTGATTTGCCCACAGTCACACAAGTAGTTAGTGGCAGAGCTGAGATTCAAACCCAGGTGCCGGGCCCTTTCTACTGCATATGTGATTCACGTTACTACCATAACTGCCTCAGTTTCATTTCCTCTGTGCCTTCAGTTTCATTCTGTCCCACTGAGAAGGAGCGATGAATCAAACACGTGGTCAGTACTAGCACTTTCATACATGCTGCCAAGTCTCAGAAGCAGAATTCCCAATGACGCAGCTGTGTTCTCTGCTAGACCGTGCAGTCAATCAGGTGGGTTAGCCACAATGTCATTCTATTTTTCAGGCCCCCTTGTGGGCAGCCGTGCTAATTGCTCCATCAGAACCTCTGCAGGTTCTCCCAGGCTGGAAAGGAAGGTCCCCGTGAGCTCCCATCCCAGGACCAGCCTCACTAGGTCTGTGGAGCCTCTGCTCTGATCTCATGTTAGTCACAGGAATACATCATCACGTGGGGAAGGCCTAAATGTAGCTGGCCACAAGACCAGGGGTTGTTTTTGTAGCGGTTCAAGCCAAGTCAAGAAGTATTTATTGAGACCTGCTCCATGGTGCTAAGCACTTGGGATCCAAAGAAAGGCAAAACAAAACAAAGGACCCCAAAACACCGTTAGTCCCTGTTCTCAAGGAAGTCATGGGACAGGACTTAAGATATGCATCAGTACATAGCATACCCACCTTGATGGGTAGAAATCAGCAATCCTCAGAGAAGTTATAAAACCTTGTAAGTCTGATTGGATCTCAACAACTACGTGTCATTTCATTTTTTTCTTAATCTAAATCTGTGATTCCATTGGTATGGGAAAGTCTCAGTCTAGAAACTTCCTCTCCTGATGCATAATAACACTTCATCTAGAATAGAATCTTGGGAAGTCGCTGCTGAAACTGAGGTTAAACGATTTGCCCTTGGTCACACAGCCAGTCTATGACAAAGGGCAGGACCTGAATTTGTGATCTCCTACCAGCCCCTTCCCTTCCCTCCCTAGAGGAGACCTCTAGGTCTCCCTTGCTTCATAAAATGAGGAGGCTGGACTAAATGACCCTTACCATTCCTTCCAGGTCTAAATACTTCCTGATTCCAGGACTGGCCCTGTCCTCTGTACACTACCCCATGCCACCTCCTTGTTTGATATTTCACAGACCAAGAAATGGAGCTCAAGGAAATTATGGGCATTGTACAGGTTCCACTCCACAGGCTCTGGTCACTTACCGAGGCAATGATGTTAGAAGCAGTCATTGTCAGCGATGCCGTGGCAGAAGATGAAGAAATACTTAGCGCTTTGGAAAAGAAGGCCCACATGAGGGAGTTGCTGACAATCATCAAAGAAAAGGCCATCAGCCGGAACATCAGGGTCAACTGCAGAGGAACGAAAGACAAAAGACGCCCAAAAGGTTCACTTGAAGGGGCAGGTGTTTTTAGAACATTTTCACCAATGAGATATTGATGTAAAATAAGAGGGTCTCTGAAGTCCCTCGTTCGAAGTCCCAGGGCCCTAAGAATGGGCACTTCTATTCAGACACCTACACCTACAGAGAACTCTTAGGTACCCAGCAGTACAGGATGGGCAAGATACACCACTGGAAAGCAAGATATTAGTGCCCAGTGTCAGGGAGCTGAAGGCCTCATAGGAGAATATGGCACAAACACAACACTATCACACAAATTAGAACTGCAAATGAGATAATATAAGTAAGTTGTTTTGCAAACCTTAAATGGCTATGTAAATATCCATAGTTATTATTCTACTGGTGGCAGGGACTGCATCCCTGGAGGAGCAATAGATGGTAAGGGATACAAGGGAATAATGACAAATACAAAAAATCTGAGTCAAGGATTAAGGGACATGGAACTGCAGGCAATACTGTGATTCTTTTTTTTTTTTTTTCACATTAGTGATGCCGTAAGTAAGAATTAGAACCAATAAGAGGAACCACCAGAAAGAGGAAACCAAACTCAACAGAAGGAAAAAATGGCAAATTGTATGCTTCGATCTATTTTCAAACTCCATAGTTCTTTCTTTGGACACAGATGGCATTTTCCATCACAAGGCCTTTGGACGGTCTTACATCCTTGTGTTGCTGAGAAGGGTTAAGTCTATCAATATTAGTCATCGCACAACATGGCTGTTATTGTGTACAACGTTCTCCTAGTTCTGCTCACTTCACTCGGCATCAGACCATACGAGTCTTTCCAGGTTTTTCTGAAGTCAACTTGTTTATCATTTCTTATAGCACAGTAATATTCCATTACACTCATATACCGCAGCTTGTTCAGCCATTCTCCAATTGATGGGCATCCTCTCAATTTCCAATTCTTTGCCACGACAAAAAGAACTGCTATAAATATAAATAAATACATGTGGGTCCCTATCCCATTTGTATGATCTTTTTGGGATATAGCCCTAAAAGTGCTATTGCTGGGTCAATACTGCGATTCTACTGCAGAATCCTTGATCTTGGGAGGGAATGCAGCAAGGTCCTCCAGGAGGAGGAGGAGCTAACATTCTGTCTCAGACACAAGATTCTGCAGTAATTTGCATAGACAAAGTCACCTTTCCTTCCGCAAACCTCTCCCACACAAAAGTCCAGTTTTTCTGCTAGAAAGGGTTCAGAGTGATATGCCTCACACTCTCAACCGTACTCCAAGGGGGAAATACGGAAAAATCTGCCCTTCTACGCAGTCAGTTCTACTCCAAGTAAACATTAGAGGGGCGTCAGCACCGCTTCTTGCCCTGAAGCAATTCTGCTGAGTGTGGGGGTGGGGGTGGGGGTTGGATCTGCAGTGGGTTCTTCCGCCCAACCCCCATCCAATTCTGCTAGGGCCCCAGACGTAGTCGCAGTTCTACTTGAATGGGGGACATGCACTGCGCAGGGCTCAGCCCCCGCCCTTTCCCCACCCAGCAATTCCACTCTGAAGGAGTGATACAAAAGGGTTCGCCCTGCGGACCCTGGGTCCGCTCCTACCGCTCCTACCAAGAGGTCCGATTCAGCCCCTTCTCCACCTCACAATCCCACTCCAACTGGGCGCTATAAAAGGGTTCGCCCCTAGCTCTAAAGGGGTTCGCCCCTGCCTCTTTTTCAGCCGCGGACCCCTCTCCCCAAACACTTTGCGTCATAAATCATCTGCTCTGCAGGGGGTCCCTCCCACCTCCCCTCCCGGGCAGCACCCTGGACAGCGGGCGGCCCTGCTCCCCACAGCCCAGCACTTCTAGGCGCCCGCCCACCCGCCCTGCCTGCCTGCCTGCCGGCCCGGCTCCGGCTCTTACCCAGGCCTGCATGGCGGGCGGGTAAGGGAGCTCCTGCTCCTCGTCCTCCGGACCCCGGGACGTCGTCGGCTTCAGCGCCAGCTTGGCAAAGGCGGCCGCGAAGGCGCCCAAGCCTCCGGCCGCGATGGAGCAGAAGGCCGAGCCCCAGCGGAGCCGGGCCAGGGCGCTGGGCCCCAGAATCGCCGCCATCGCCGCTGGCACGGGCACCGGGAGCGGCAGCGGGAGCGGGAGCGCCAGGGGGCCTGTGGCAGAGCCGGAGCTGGGGGCCGAGGCCAAGCCAGAGCCTTTGCCTGGGTCCCTGCCGGTGCTCCGCCTTCTGCGGCAAGCACGCCCCCGCGCCGCCATAGGCTGCCCGCTTCACGTGACTCCTGCGGCACAGTGAGGAGCTCTGGTGAGCTCACCCTCCTAGGAGCCCGGGGCTCCTCCTCCTTCCCCGCCCCGCCCCGCCCCCTCCCCCGCCCCGCCCCTGCGGCTCTGGGCCTGGGTGGGGAGGACCAGGGGGCTGCTCTTGTTGGCATCTCTGAGCATCCCGGGGATTCAGGAGGCGAGGCAGCCTCAGGGCTGGACCCAGGACCACTGACCTAGGGCTGGGGGGATTAGGGTTCGTCTGGTCCAGTTCTCCTTCTGCCCAATGGGTTCCAATGACACTTTTTCTTTTGTCACAATTATTTTCTGAACCCGCCTTTCTCCCTCTCCGCCATAACCAGGAAAGCGTCGCTGCTCACGCAGATTAAAAACAATCACTATTTCTAGAAAAGCGATACTTCCTCGGCTCCTGACCTAGACGAAAGGAGGGAGGTACATCTTTCTTGTCCCCTGGGCCAAACATCAGCATTATAATTACAAGGCTTCCAGGTTCCTTTCCTACCTTAGGTTTTACATGGCTGTAATCATTCTATTTTTTCCTAGTTTTACTTAATTCATTCCACATCGATCACATATCTCCCTTTGTTTCTTTAAGCCTTCATCTTCTTTATGTTTTATGGCACAGTAATGTAGTCTTACATTCATGTAGCCCAATATGTCTAGTCTTTTTCTCAGCAATGCAATGCCCTCCACCTCTAAGCAAGAAACCGAAACTCAGACTCGGGAAGTCACCCATCAAACGTCGTTCACTTAGCAAATTAGCCACTTTCCAATGGTGCAATCCAGGACTTCCTTCAAGGCCCAGCTCAGGTGATAACTCTACCACAAAGCCTTTTCTGTTCAACATGTCTAAAAATGAACTCCCCCCGCCCCGGGGCAATGGAAAGATCACTTGTTTTGGAATCAAAACTAAGTCACTTCCTTTTTCTGCCTCTGTATTCTCTTCTATAAGGTGGGAGATCAGAGGACTTCTAAGATCTCCTCCACCTTTAAATTCTATGACTTTCAAATGTCTTCATGAGATTGTTAGAGTTAGAGGGCTTAAATTTCCACAGGTAGAATAGAGCAGAGAGTTATAAAAACAAGTCAAGGAAGCAGGTACACTGCAGGTGGGCCTGGGCTTAGCCCAAAGCTGATGGTTCCAAGAAGACCCCAAAACCAAGAGAAGGGCATACTTAGTGAACCTCAGGCCTAGTAACTTCTCTGCCCGGGGGGGGGGGGGGAGGTAATAGCACAATTGTCCACACAATAGGGCAGGAACAGGGGCATTCCAGAACAAATGTAACTTGGAAGGATCGGACCAATCCAGGCCTGGGAGGTTTTGTACCGAATTTAACTGCATAAAAGCACACTTGCCCTTGTACTCAGGGCCTATCCCTCCTGAAGAGGGGTGGAGGGAGCTTCTGGCCAGAAATGTCTAAATCCTATGGACTTTCTCTCTCTGTAATAAACTTTCTTGATACTAAAATTTAGGCGTCAAGCGTATTTCTAACAATTTGGTGCCTAATGTGGGGCTCTGTAATCTCATAGACTTTGGAGGGGACAAGGTAAGACATCCCGGGAACAGTGCTCTTGCTGTATTTCAGTGGTTTTGGTGAGTTGAACCTTTCCCAACCGAACTGGAGATCTCGGACCATGTGTGAGAAGTCCAGGGGATTTGGGAAGTCGCCCGCAGACCACTAGAGCTAATATATTGGGCAAAGGTAAGAAACAATCTTTCTTTCATCTGCTGTGCATTAAGCAAGAGCTAACCTGTGTTCTGATTCCTCTAGCAAGGTAAAAAAAAAAAGACTGCTTATCTGTCTCTAGGCGGGACTTCTCAACCTCTTATAGAAAGTCTTCCTGAGCCTTTGTCTCTGGGCAGAACTTCTAAATGGTTATCAAAAGTCTTCCCCATCCTTTGTCTCTAGGCAAATATTTCCAAACAAGGATATTATTGTACTAAGGGTCTTAGAAAACCACGTTTAGATGGTGCATCCTGAAACCCAGCCAATGGGAAGAAGGGTTCAGGAATGGGGAGGGGGTATTGCCTTAGGATTATAAAACTTTGTTCCCCACTAACAGACTTTGCACTCCCTGACTGTCAGTTATCACTAGCTTGTAGTCTCTTTAACTAACATTCAGATCAACAATGGTAATTAGGAAATTGTAAGCTGTTTTTAAGAAAAGGAGATAATTTTTATGAAGAAAATATTTTGATGAAATCTTTGATGTTCTTTTAGAGGGCCTGTTAAATTTCTATTTGTAATAAAATTATGTACAAACCTACTATGAACTTTTAAGAGTTTCATTCCTGGGTTTGTTGTGTCCTTGGATTGGACTTAACAGGGTGCTCTTAGAGAAATAGTCTCAATGGAAGCAGCATCAGAGATCTAAGGCTAGTGATTAATACTAAAGGCATCTAAATTTCTGTAATAAGTTGTAAGAAGGAAAGATCTTACTATTTTGATCTGAATTCATTCCGTGGCCTAGCGAGAGTTAAAATTACTGTTTGAACGTATATGTATAAGATTCGAGCCCTGGAAGTGTCTCATTCTTTCAGATTAAGGATGGTTAGAGAGGGATAAATAAGCTTGAGAAACAGAAAGGCAAATCTATTTAGAGTAGCAACTTCTTAATGGAAATTTGTTATGCAAACTACTTAGAGCTCCCTCTGGAGCTGTTCCGTAATTAATGTGAAACTATAGTGAAATAGTAAATAATGTGAAACTGATGCTATCTAAGACCTTGGAAACTGTTAATGAACTGTTATTCTGAGTCTAACTCCAGGTATGATTAACAAGGAACTGATTGAGCTGCTGACTCATGACGTCAGCAACCTGCAAAGAGGTTTATGAGCTGAAACAGGGTGTTCTCATGGGAAGGTCAGGAGAAGGACTTTTCTGCATGGCTGAGGTAGGATTCTCCTGGCTCAATTTCTCCACTATGACATCTGGCAGACTTTAAACCTGGCTCGATGTAGTTGGTCATTATATAACTTCTGCCTGGAGTTGACATGAATCTAGGGAAGCATTGTTCTCTTACTTTAGTTATGTTCTCTCATGGCAAATTCCTATAATCATAAGATTTGTAAGCATAAATATTGAATCTATTAAACAATAGATCGATGTGGAAACATCTGAGGTTATTATAGTAAGACGCAAGTATAAGATTGAGTTATTTGGCCTAGAATTTCAGAATTAAGTATTCAGTCTTGACATCTATTACTAGTATATTCCTGTATAAGTCAGGATTCTTTATAAGGACAAGCAGGCATGAGAAAGCCTCAGCGTTTAAATGGGGGCCAGGGTGGATCTTACACTAAAGTAACTTTGAGTGAGCAGAGGAGGGGCTGGGAAAAGAGTCTAGGAGAGAATTCGGATTGGAATGTCTGAGAGACTGAATAGACAAAGGGAATAGATAATGAAGGGAACTGGAAGGAAGAAGTTTATGGGTTTTTTTTTTTAAGGCAATTGGGGTTAAGTGACTTGCCCAGAGTCACACAGCTACTAAGTGTCAAGTGTTTGGTCTGAGGCCATATTGGAACTCAGGTCCTCCTGACTTCAGGGCCGGTGCTCTATCCACTGTGCCACCTAGCTGCCCCAGGAAGGGAGAAGTTTGAAAGGCATCTGATTAAGATCGAAAGGTGGGGCTAGGGCTTTCAAAGGAAGATGAGGAGTTGGAGCCCATGGAAGGATGGGAGCCAGATTCTTTCTGGGGCAAGGGGCAAGGGTCTCAGCTTGGACCCATACCCCATCATTAGGGGATAATTAGACCAGGAGATTGTGGAAGTAGGATATTGTTCTGTTAGTTAATGTTAAAGTTGTCTCAGTTTGTTACAATTAATGTCAAAAGAGGAATAGCTTATGGCTTATCTTGTAAATGCCTTGAAAGAAGCACCCATTTTAATTAAGGATTACTTATTTGTACATGACTAGAAGTTGGGACTGTTTTGTTATTTGATATGTACTGGTTTTAAATTTACTACGTATTGGAGTGTGTTAGTAATTTCTTAGTGGCATCTCATCCTCCTGATGGGGAAGATGAATAGGAATGAATAATGAACTAATGCAAGGTATAAAACTAGAAGTAATTGAGAGCGTAAGGCTAGGTTCTCATTTTTTAAAATTTGAGTTTCTTGAAACATGACAATTGGACAAAGTTCCAATTTTGATCTCGTAATGGTGAAGATGTAGGGGTTGAGTTAATTTTCATTATTTGCCCTGGTTATTGGCAAGGTAATTGAAAATTGTGTTGAGATCAATCTTTTAGGAAGGTGGACACAAGAAGGGGGATCTCTGCAGGAGGACAGTCTGCTGGACACTGTTTGAACAGCACTTGGACCAGAGGACTTTATCAGATGATGTCCAGAATGTCAGACAGCTGTATGAGAAGAGACTTCTGAAGCTTTAAATGGACGATTTATCACTTTTTCGTCTGTATCTGTACTTAACAAGGGGACTGTCCCCTTTTTACTTTGTCAATGCGTCGGTCAACTCTTCCTTTCCTTCTCCCATATTGTTTTAAGTCCCCAAAATCCCTTGATGAAATGTTGCCCAATAGCACAGCCCCAGATAGAAGCATCACTAAGGCATTGCAAGGTTTAACCAGTTTAGATGAGGAGTTGGTAGAGAACTCTGGGATAGATAACTGATTAAAGGGGTGGTTAGAATCCTGATCTGGCAAATGGAAGGGAATAGCAGCATCCATCATCACCTCTCTGATCGTAGCTGCAGGAGTTTTAACTGCAGTAGGGTGTTGTATCATCCCTTGTATCCAAGGACTAGTGCAAAAATTAATAGAAACAGTGCTAACTAAAAGTACCCCAATGGAACAGGCTATGGGAATTCAGGTAACAGGATCAGGTGGAGTTAGGATGATGATTGAGAGAGTTAATGATCATTCCCCCCCCTTTGATGAAGAATGGAAATTAATGCTAAAATGCTTTGAGGAAAGACAACAGGAACAAAAAGTGTGGAAACATAATTCTTATTGAGAAGAAGAGGAGGGAATTGTTAGAGTTAGACAGCTTAAGTTTTCACAGGTAGAATAGAGCAGAGAGTTATAAAAACAAGTCAAGGCAGCAGGTACACTGCAGGTGGGCCTGGGCTTAGCCCAAAGCTGATGGTTCCAAGAAGACCCCAAAACCAAGAGAAGGGCATACTTAGTGAACCTCAGGCCTAGTAACTTCTCTGCCCGGGGGGGGGGTGGGAGGTAATAGCACAATTGTCCACACAATAGGGCGGGAACAGGGGGCATTCCAGAACAAATGTAACTTGGAAGGATCGGACCAATCCAGGCCTGGGAGGTTTTGTACCGAATTTAACTGCATAAAAGCACACTTGCCCTTGTACTCAGGGCCTATCCCTCCTGAAGAGGGGTGGAGGGAGCTTCTGGCCAGAAATGTCTAAATCCTATGGACTTTCTCTCTCTGTAATAAACTTTCTTGATACTAAAATTTAGGTGTCAAGAGTATTTCTAACAAGATCAAATTGGCTGGACACCTCCTTTGCTCCTTATTAAGTTGTAAGTATCAGAGCCTGGGGTTCCTTAACAGGCTTACAGTCATTAATGGGAGTGGGAGAGTAGGGAACTGATAGAGGCAGAAAGTGAGAGCTGATATTGACAGGCAGCACAGGTGAAGTATGAGCTGCAGAAAACCAGGGAAATTTGGAGTCAAAGACCGAGGCATGGGGAGAGCTGGGCCAAATGAACGGTGAGGAATTAGAGTGTCAGTGAGGAACAACAAGACAGTTTGGATGGATTATAGAAAGAGTTCAGGTAAATAAAATGGAAGAAGACAGGAAAGGTGGTGCAGTGGGTACAGCACCAGCCCTGGAGTCAGAAGGACCTGAATTCAAATCAGGTCTCAAACACTTACTAGCTGTGTGACCCTGGGCAAGTCACTTAACCCTGATTGCTTCAAAAAGAAAAGGAAAGAAAAGAAAAGAAAAGAAAAAGACTGGAAAGGTAGGAAGGGTTCAAGTCATGAAGGATTTAAATGACAGAGGACTTTATATTTGATTTTGTTTTGTTTTGTTTTGTTTTTGCTAGGCAATGGGAGTTGATAGGAGTTCAGTGACTTGTCCTTGCTAGAATAGTGATGCCCTTGCCAGAATACTGCAACAGACTCTCAGTCTCTTCCTTCTCCTGGTCTTCTCCACAAAATGGCCAAAGCCAAATTCTGAAGACAGGATTGACCAAGTAATTTCCAAGCTATGCCAACTTCTATGGCTCCCTACTGATTCTAGGATAAAATATTAGCCCCCTTTTGGCATTTAAAATCCTTCCCAATTTGGTTCCATTCTACCTTCGGAGGGTCATTAAACATTATATTTATACACACACACATACACACTGCTCTCCAGCCTACTTCCTATTCCCCACAAATGACAGTTCATCTCCCATTTGCATGCATTTCCACAGGCTAATACCAATGGCTGAACGTATTCCCTGTTTGCATCTTAGAATGCATTTCTCCCTTAAGAGCTTAGCTCAAGCACTAGATCTTCCATAAGGCCTTTCTGGACCCCCCACAAGCTTTTAATCCTTCTGACATCTTACTTTGGCTCAGAGTAGGGTATTAATAAGTTTTTGTTGTGCGCATGAATGAATACTTTAGAGTGAATAAATGAAGAATCGGCCTGCCACTTTTGACAACTTGCCAACCCCTGTTGTGGAATATTGTGAAAATAAAAAAAAGAAAACAGAATTAGAACAAAATTTACATCAGTGAATAAATAAGCATTTATTAAGTGCTCACTACCTGACAGACTCTGCGTATCCCAAGACAAAAATAGAAGTCTCTGACCTCAAGGACCTCCCATCCTAAAGGGGAAGGCCACATATATGAAGTATCATTATAGGTTTAGAGCTAGAAAGGACTTTGGAGAAAATTGAATGCAACTTCCCCACTGTATAGATAAGCAAATTGAGGCACAGAGTAGTTAAGACTCACAGAATCACATAACTAGTGTTTGAGATCGCATTGAAACTCAGGACTTTTTGACCCCAAATCTTGCCCTCAACAAACTCTGCAACTTTGTAGCAACAAATAAAGAAATGTGGTGTCCTCTGAAATCATATCTCTGCCTCCCCCATACCACTTTAAGGATTTTGGTTTCCAAAGTATGAAAACAGTCACCTAAAACTATAGCCCTATGAAAAAAAACAACAACTCGGGTCACACGAAAATCAAAAACTGGCAAAAGCCTCAATCAGAGGCTGCTGCCCTTCTAGTCTAGGATTTAAATGATTCATCATCAACAGTTACCTCCTGCTGCCCAGGGGAGAAGGGGCAGGACAGGTTTGGTAGGCAAAGGATCTTTGATTGCCAGTTACCACAAAACAGGGAAGAACCTCAGCAACACTACATGGGCATGTTTTTTGCTTTTTCTTCATCCTTCCTCTGACTCTTCATTCCCATTCTTCTTAATCACAATCACTTCCTTACTCAGCAAATGCCAGTGGCTCCCAATCATCTAAAGGACCAAATAGAAAATCCTATTTGGCAGTCCAAGCTCTCCATTAGCTACCCTTTCTCCACTTTTCCAGTCTTCTCACACTTTACCTGCTCTCACATATTTTATGCAATAACATTGGACTCATTGCTTTTCATATCACAGGCTACTCCACATCCAGTCTTTGGACATTTTCACTGACTTGCCCCCATTTCTTTCTCTCTCTCTCTCTCTCTCTCTGTACCCTTCTCTTCCTCTCTCCCCCTCTTTCTGTGTTTCTGTCTCTCCTCCTCCCCTTTCTTTGTCACCTAGCTTCCCTAAAACCCCAGCTAAAGTCCTACCTTATATAGGAAGGTTTTGCCAATCATCTTCAATTCTAGAGCCTTCCCACGGTTGATTATATCCAATTTGTCCTGTACATATCTTTTTGCATTGTTGTTTGCATGTCATCTCCCCCATTAAGAGCAAAGACTGTCTTTTAACTTATTCATTAACCACCTACTAATGTGCCAGGCATTGTACTGAGTGCTGGGGATACAAAAGGTGTTTGACTGACAGTTTCAGTAGATTCGTGGAAACAAAGAGGAAGCAATAAAATCTGGGAACCCAATGTGAAACCCTGCTGGAGCAGAAATCTCCATTGGGAAGAAATCCCTCAGGATGCTCCTTGGCTGGAGATTCCCTTCCTCTTCCCCATCTCTATATCTTCAAGTAGTTCAAGCAACTGGTGTCTAAGTTAGAAAGGTCTGCAGACATCATCCGATTTCACACAACTTAATGATGATTGTCTAACAGAACACAGACCTCCTTGACAAGAAATCTTTCAGTCTTTTTTGGAAGAGTTACAAAGATAGAGAATTACATAACTTCTAAGGTAACCTGTTCTACCTTGGGAAAGATCTGTTTGAAATTTTTTCCTTTTATCCAGATGAAATCTTTCTTTCTTTTCTTTTTTTTTAACCATCTATGCAGTGAGTTCCCCCAGTTCTGCTCTGAGGACAAATACAAACAAAAGCAGTCTAATCTCTTCTCTCCTTGACATCCCCTCAAATGTTCCCGGATAAACATGTCCCGTTCCTTAATCAGATTCTCATTTGATTGCTAGTGCCCCCACCCTAGTTGAACCTTGGATTTCCTCCAGACTGTCGATGGTTTTACCTAAAATATGGCCACCACAATAATGCAGAGGCGTCTAAGCTCTCTTCCTTCATGATCTAACCGAGGATGGCAGGCACTATGCCAAGCTGTCCTTATCCCCTTCTGTTATTTCTGTGGTTCCCCCCACCCCCAGTCCTGCTCCTACTGCGGCTCTTGCAGAGGGTTACGTCGCCACCGCTGCCCCCACCCCATTCCAGTCAGTCCCGCTCTGAGGGGGCGCTACCGAGCCTTCTTTACCCCAGTCCCATTCCAAGGGGAAGCAGCAGGGTGGTCGGCTCCCCGACCCTCTCAGTCCTCGGAGGGAGCACTGAAGAGGGTTCCGCGCCCCCCCCCAGGCTTGCAATTCTGCCTGGAGGGGCTTCCTCCCTCCCCACTCCCTGCAGTCCCACTCCGAGGGGGCGCTGTAGAGAGCTCCCCCTCCCCAGACACCTTGCACTATTAGCCATCTGCTCTGCAGGGGGCACCTCCCACCTCCCCTCCCGGGCAGCACCCTGGACAGCGGGCGGCCCTGCTCCCC